>NW_022631554.1:0-54333 GCF_010015895.1 Lontra canadensis
ATCTGTCCACCCATCCATTCACCCATCTTTCCATCCATCCCTCTATCTGTCCATCCATCCACCCACCCACCCACTTATCCATCCATCCATCCAGCCATCCATCCATTCCTCCCTCTCTTCCTCCCTCCATCCATCTACCCATCCATCTAGACAATACTTGTTGTAGGCCTGGTGGATGCAGCATCCTATGGCAGGCTCTGGAATAGAGTGGTGGGCAGCACCAATGACTAGTGAGATAAATAGCCCTCAGTCTATTGAATGGATCCAACCAATATAATGTGTTAAAAGTCAGGAAGCTTTATTTCAAAATCCCGATTCCTGGCTTCTCATGGAAAATCTGGAAGACCAGGCAGCACAGAGTGCAGCTTGCCACAGGACAGTGAGGCCAGAACCATGTTGCCCTGGGCAGGACATTTGCCACTAGCTCACTGCATTCTGGCACCTGGGTCAGTTCTGCCCCTCAACTCCCAGTCTCCTCATGTGCATAATGACTGTGGGGGATGGGGGAGCTAGGCGAAGATGAATGATAAAGGAACTGAAAAAGGTCTGTGGTCTGCAGACTGCAGTGTGCTGTCCCAGAGTGGGGGCTGCTGTTGTCGAAAGCTTGAATCGGGAGAGATTGAGTTGGGGCCTTGTCAGTAGCGTGGGTGTTGCATTTAACACACTCTCCTTTTAGTTGAGGTGAACTGCTCAGTTGTGTCCTTCCTTCCTGCTGCTCGGTGGTGGCCAAGTGGGGCTCTTCGACTTCCCAGCACCTGTGTATCGACAGGCCTCGGGGACCATTCTGACCCTTCCCACTATGTCTTTGATGCTGGGTTGTTGGCACTGTGCACCCCTCTCCCACCCATCAGGGATACAGAATTGCTTTTATCTCTTCATCTATCCATCCAGCCAATCTCTATTTGCCAGGGGCCATTCTAGATGCTGGGAGTATGATAGTGGACCAAGGCATACATGGCAGCTATGTCTAGCCACGCCTGGCTGGACACCTGGGCTGCTTCCTGGCTGTGGGGATGGATGGACAGTTGGGGTGGGGTGAGGTTGCTGAGGTTCTCCACCCACTAGAGTCCCGGTCCCACCTGGGTCCTGGCCCAGGGTCCAGCCACAGCCCATCACGGCCTCCTTCAGTCCTGAGCTTTGACGAGTGTGCGTGCCCACCGGAGCCCTGCCCAGAGGTGCCTTTGTCCATGATAACAGACACTCTCCAGGCACACAGCCTGGGACAGCTCAGCTTTGTATTCTCAAAGGAGTCGGGATGCTGCCAGAGGCACCTGACTCCTAAACTGAGGCTAAGTAGGATTTGGGAAGACCAATGAAAGTCTTCCTCAGGCAGAGAAGACAGCATATGGACAGCGAGAGAACACGTGAGCGTTCTAGGAACTGACAGTTGGCTCAGGATGGTTAGAAAGCAGGGTTTGTGAGTGTGGTGGTAGTGGTGGTGGGGGGGGCGGTCCAGGGGTTGATGGGAGAAGGGCAGGAAGCCCAAGTACAAGCCTGGAAAGAGGGGCTGTAGGCATTTAGGTCATTTCGTCCCAGTCCAGTATGGTGGACTTGACCAGTATGACCCCTTGAGCTGATCCTAGCCCCACAGGGGGGGCCCTGTCCCTCGCCCCCCCCCCCCACTGCAAGCGCCACTGTACCAGGAGAAAAACTCTAAAACACTATTTTTCATTGTTGATTTTCCAATCATTTGACCAATAGTCTACATTTAAATAAAATTTTTAAAATGGAAAAAAAAAAAGATGCTGGGGGTATGATAGTGGACTAAGGCAGACGGGTCAGGAGTCTGAACTTCTCCTAAGAGGCAGGAAGTTAATGGGGAGGTTTCTGCCCCGGGTATGCACTGAGCATGGGGGCATTTGAGTTGGGTGAGGATGGATTCGAGGTGCCTGATCCTCAGACAGGGGCTGGGGTTTCGTTAGCTGTGGGACGGGAGGGCGGGGAGGGCATGGGAGGTCTGTGAGGTTGCAGGGGGGCCCATGATGAGTGGGGATCGACCAGGGGGAGACATCATGGGGGAGGTGCCCAGGATACAGCTGGGAATTTGCTGCAGAGGCTCAGGATGGATGGTGACTGAAACCAAGGAGGCCAGCCATGGGATGGAGGCCCTGGGTGTGCTGGTCACCAGGGGTGGGTGACAGCAAGCGCTCAAACTGGATTTGGACATAAAACTTGGTGCATGGTGTTTGTGGGGAGCTGAGGAATGGGTGGGAGGTAGGGAGTAAAGGAAGAGGTGAGGTGGAGTGGGCAGCACCTGGAAGGTGCATGGGGTGCTGGGAGGTGCTCAAGAGAGAGGGGCAGTGATTGCTGGTGACAGCTGAGCCATGGTGTCAGGCCAGAGGGCTGAAAAGTAGTATGGTGTGGGGGGTCCTGAAAAGGCAGGAGGAGGTGGTACCCAAGACCACAGGGAAGGACCAGAGGGTGTCAGGAGGCTGAGAGTTGCCCCACCCACCCATTGCTTCTGGCTTTTCGCTGGAGGGGAAGGCAGGCTCAGAACTGGCAGAGGCTGGAGGAGCAGAACAGACAAGAGGAGGAGGGAGTCCCGGCGCTGAGGGCTATGGTATGTGGGTCTGGTGTGCCCTTTCCTCCTGCCATCCCTTCCCTGGTGAGGCTGGTCAGAACCCCCCACTCCCCCACAAACGTCCACACCCGTCTTAGACCCATGTGGCTTCCGGGCAGACACCTGCCCAAGGACAGTCTCACAACAGGTGCTTGCTGGATACTGGTCCTATCCCCACTAAGGTGGGCAGACGGCAGAAGGAGCCTGCGTGGGCATGGAGGCTGGGGTTGAGGTGGGGGGCTGCTGCAGATGGGGCACGGAGAGGAGCAGAAGAGGTCCAGGGCAATGTGGCTTCCAGAGGAAACGTCCCCTGTAGCAGATGTCCCCAGGAGGGCTGGCTGGGAGCTGAGCCTGGCTGGCTCGCCACCACATCTGTAGCTCAGCTGCCCCAGAGAAGCTGGGGGAGCACATGGCTCTCTGGCGTCCATTAGAATAGGCAGCAACTTTCTTCTGCGCGGAATAGTTTTTGCTTCAAAGAGAGTGATTTTATTTTCATTGGACTCTAGGGGGGAAATAACTCTAAACATCAGAACCTCGGTGGAAAACGCCAACGGGACTCGGTCCTTTGGCTCAGCTTTTTGTTCCTGAAGAGTAAGCCAAGCTCTGAAAATGCTGTCTTAAAATTTGAAGGTACAGCCAGCATGATGCGTTTGTGGGCGAGAGTGACCTGTGCTCTGGGAGGAGCTAGGATTCTGACTATGAGGTGATCAGTGCCCAGGGCTGTAGTGTGTCACTTACACGTCAGTTACAAGCGTGGATGGTCTCTGCTGGGCCCCACCCCTGAATTCCCAAAGCTTCTGCATACGTTGCTGGGGTCATTGGGCTCCTGTGTCAGCCTCCCTGCTGGGCTGTGAGGTCCAGGTCGGTTCCTGTCTTTTGGCCCCAGCCCCTCGCAGCCCCAAGATGTGGGGATGGATTTTGCATCAGTGTGTTATTGGATGAACGAATGCATGCATAAAGAGGGAATAACCGGGGCGCCTGGGTGGCTCAGTGGGTTAAAGCCTCTGCCTTCCGCTCAGGTCATGATCCCAGGGTCCTGGGATCGAGTCCTGCATCGGGCTCTCTGCTCAGTGGGGAGCCTGCTTCCTCCTCTCTCTCTCTCTGCCTAATTGTGATCTCTGTCAAATAAATAAATAAAATCTTTAAAAAAAAAAAAAGAGGGAATAACCCAGCTCCTCACAGAGAACCATGAGCTTCCAGGTCTATTTCATGCCAACTTTGGGCCCTCTCAATCCAAGCCACCCCACATGCTGCCACCAGAACCCTCCAGTGAAGCCCTGTCTTCACCTTCCCTCCTCTTGGCAGAACCTGCAGTGGCTCCGTGTCTTCAGCCTTGAGTCTCCGTGTCAGCCCAGTGTATCTCTGGGGCGTCCGTGCCGGCCAGGCTGGGCTCCTCCCTGCTCTCCAAACAGAGGTGCTCATCCTGCCTCTGAGGCTTGATCCTTGGGTCCTTGAACCCAGAGCACCCCGCCTCAGACCGCACGGGTTTAAGCGCGCAGGCTGTGGGTTAAGGTTGCCCGCCTTCCGAATGTGAAATGGGGCAGCTGCTGTGGACCGTGGTATGAATTACCATGTGATTCAGCTACTCCATTTCTGGGTCTCGACTCAAAAGAGTGAAAAAAGAAAGGTCTGGAAGGAATATTTGTGTACCCATGTTCTCAGCAGCATTACTCCCCGTAGCCTAAAGGTGTCCAAGCAGTGGATGAGTGGATTGACAAAATGTGGTCTATCCACACAGGGGCATAGGATTTAGCCTTAAATAGGAAGGACTCTCTGGGGTCCCCGGGTGGCTAAGTCAGTTGAGTGTCCGACTCTCGGTATGGGCTTGAGTCATGATTTCAGGGTTGTGAGATCGAGCCCCGTGTCAGGCTCCACGCTGGGCACAGAGACTACTTTGGAATCTCTCTCTCCCTCTCTCTTGCCCCTCTCCCCTTCCTCCCCTCACACAGCCTGGCCACACCTTGGTTTTAGTCTGACGGATACATACTGGACTTATGACCCACAGGGATAATTAATTTCTGTGGTTTCAGATCACTAAAATAACAAAACAAAACAAAGGACTGGGTTTGGATTCCAGCTCCCTTCCAGCGGGGTGGCCTTGGGCAAGTTGCTTAAGGCTATCTTCTTCAGGGTCCGTCGGGTGTCCACACACCTCACGAACCCTGGTGAGGTTTAAATGAGCTCGTACCTGGTGTTTTGTGTGGCGTCTGATGTCACCGGGAGTCCCCACATGTGTTCTTACTGTTCTTGCCTCTGCCACCCCTGTGGGCATTCTCTCCTGGGACTGTCTCGCATGCTACCACCCTCTGGGGACCCCGCACTGCCCTCTGCCCCCGTCGCACCCTCTGCGACAAGGCAGTTTACCACTCAGTGACATCCTGACTTTTCCCTGTCCATCTGTCCCTCTGGGGCACGGGGGTCCTCCCCAGCGGGAGCTCCTGGAACATAGTGTCCTCCTCCTTCATCCGCTCATCTTCTGGACCATTCCATTGATCCCTTCTCCCCTGTATTCTGTGTCCATAGCCATCTCTTCCCCACTGGGCAGGAGCCGCATTAATTCACGACAGGCACCTGCTGTCAGTGTGGAGACCCAGGATGTACCCGGTCAAGAAAGTTCCAGAAATGATACTCTCTTTCTCGGACTGGTATCATATATATGGTCCACATATGTTTACATTTTAGATACAAAGACAGAGTCTTTCAAAACACAATCACATGGTAAATATTCTAGCTTAGAATAGCTCAGTACTGCACGCCCTGTCCTTCACGTGATTAACGACACTTCTCAGGAGTGCTGAGTAAGAGTCCACTGTAGGTGTGTGCCAGAATTTATTTAAACAGCCTCCTACTGTTGGACGCTTGGGCTGTTTCCAGTTTTCTGCTTATATTATTTATAAGCATTGAGCACCCCTGCACACACACATTTTCTCTTCTACTTAATTTTCCTTTGACAGATTCCCCGAAGTGGATTTGTTGGGTCAAATGGTATGCACATTTTTTTTAAAAGTAGGCTCCATGCCCAGTGTGGAGCCCAATACGGGGCTTGAACTCATGACCCTGAGATCATGACCTGAACTGAGATCAAGAGTCTGATGCTCAATAGACTGAGCCCCCCAGGCGCCTCCCCCCCACCCATGCACATTTGTAAAGCTTCAGTTACACATCATATTTCAAAATTACTTTCTCCAAATGTTGTATCAATAGAGAATCCCACGAGGAATGTCCAGGAGTGTCATTCTCATCTAGCAATGAATGGGATCAATTAAAATTGTTGTGATTTTTAACTTAAAACATTGGTAGGCGGTAACTGAGATCTGAGATGAGGACGTTTATGAATCACTGCCGTGTTCAAGGAATGTTCACAGTGACCATGTGATTTCTTTTCTCCCTCCGAGGAAAGCAGCGGTATCCCCGTTACAGTAGATGGAGGAGGGTCAGGAGCTGGTCAAGGGTCATGGAAGAGGGGGTCACTGCAGATCAGGGGAGCCACAGGTCACCAATGAGGGTGACTGGGCCCCCCTCACTGCTCCTACAGCCACAGGAGGGAGGTGAACTGGGGCTCCCTAGGAGCAAAGTCCTAAGGATAGGGTTGGTACATGGGCTATCGGCATTCTTTAATGATCTCCATCCCACTGGCAGTCTGCAGATAAAGCCTGATTTTAGTGGAGGTTGGGGATGAATGAATGATAACTTGTTGCTACAGATTACAAAGGAATGTCTTCTCTTTCAAGATGGTACTTTCCAGCCTTGGGGCCTCCTTTGCTGCCAAGAACTTCTTGGTGCCAAGAACTTAGTTATTAATTCAAATGTCACATAACTGTCAGGTCCCACGTAACAGCATTATGGGTGAACATACTAAGAGAATGGGGTTAGATCCGTACCCAAGTGCGTCATCCCGGGGTGATCTCCAAATCTACCCTTAGCATCACTTAGAAGTTTTCTCTGTAATCCAATGAAAAGTTGGCAAATTGAAAAATTGGGGGAAGAATGAGTATAGGAAATTAAGCCCAATTTTACCATTTCAAGAATGATTTCTAGTTTGTTCCCTTGCAGTTCTTGTTGACATATATTAGTTATAATCAGGAGCATATGTTATTTTGTATTTTTATTTTTTTACCTAATATTGCATATGCATTTTTCTATGTTTGAATATGGCCTTCTTAATTATTTCAAATGGCCCCATGGTCATGCATCAGATCCATGTGTCCAAGTTAATTGGCGTTTAGATTATGTCCAAGTTTTCATGGTTATATATTCTGACTCCTCATACAAATAAACCCTTCCTTTTGCTTAACTAAGATGAAGTGTTAAGTCCCAGGAGGGGGCCTTCTGGAAACCTCTGTTTCTTTCATACTGCGCATTGCCATTGTGTTTTGTGAACAAGCTGTGTTTCAGTAAGATCCCTCCAGCACCGGGTATTGTCATGCAAAAGAAAAAGCAGTTTCCTTTCTACTATCTCCAGGACCAGAAAATATGGAGTTACTTAGGCTCTTTTGAAATATTGATCATCATAACATTTTCTCGTAAGTGGGACTTGAAAGGCGTGCGTAGAACATGTTCTCAGTGTAAATGATCTTGTGTGTGAGTATCTCTTGTGTGCGGGGAGCCAGGGGGTGAGCACTGAAGGCACGTGGTAAGTCATGGTCTCCGGCCCCTGAGAGCTTTCCAGGAGCTGTCTGCAACCTCAGGATGCCAGACGATGTAGAAAGTTGCAGAAGAATACACGGTACAATGTTCGCACAGTGGCTCAAGCAAAGAACAGGCAAACTGTCACAACGCATGTGATTACTCACCTAATGAATGGTGTGGAGAGTTGTGGCTGTTGAAGGCATGTTGAGGATGACTTCAGGTTTGGGGTGGTCAGAGAAGGCTTTAGGCGTGGGGTGGGCCTGGGTGGGGAGGGATGGTGCTACGCCTTTAATGATGGTCTGTGGTCCGTGGCCAGATGGAAAAGTTCGGAGCATCTCAGCAGGGGTATGAGGTGGGAGAGCCTAATACAGAGAAGGTCAGAGCAGGAAGCAGCCTCGGAGGTCCCCCAGAGCCCTGTGTCTCAAACTTCAATGTGCTGAACACGGCTGGGAGTCTCATTCAAAGGCAGGTTCTCCTCTTGAAAGTCTGGTGTGGGGCCCAGGACTCTGCATTTTGAACAAGTGACTCATCCATGGGGTAACAGGGGTCTAGACAAACCCTCTCCTTTTAAAGTTGGGGAAACTGGGGGATACCTGCTTTCGGCGCAGGTTGTGATCCTGGGATCGAGCCCCGCATCAGTCTCCCTGCTCAGTGGGGAGCTTGCTTCCCCCTCTTCCACTCCCCCTGCTTGTGTCTCCTCTGGCGCGGCCTCTCTCTCTCTGAAAAATAAATAAATTTAAATTAAAAAAATAAATAAAGTTGGGGAAACTGTGTCCCAGCACGGGAAAGGGTCTCGGTCCAGCATCGTGGAGCTCAGCAGCAGCCGCAGCGAGATTACAGTCTGAGTGAAAGCCGGCGACTCACTCAGGAGATAGCAGGCTATGAGGTTGGACCTGTTGGAGAAAAGTAAAGAAATGAAATTATTGATGGCACATATTCTCAACACCGGGCACTTGACCTACGTTATCTCACTCACTCCTCATGACACCCCTGCATAGGAAGTAACTCGCTTTTTATTTTCCCAAAGGAGAACTGAGCCTCTGACAGCCAAAGCAGCTTGGCTAAGGCGGAGTCAGTATTCCCTTTGAGCCCATTTCAGCCCCTTCCCCCCGCCCCACCCCCATGCCCATGCTCTTCCACTATGTCACCCCCACTGCCTTCAGAATCCTACAAGACATCAAAATATTTGCCCCCAAGCACTCTGGCTTTGTTTGACTTTTGCTCCCCTCTGTCATCTGAAATGTATTTTAAAAGGCTCCAAGTCACTTCCACTTACGGAAGGGTGGAGGAGAAGCACTCTTCCTTGTTCTGCTAAGAACGACTAAAAGCCATGGGCATTATACCTAAAACAAACCTAAGAAGACTGTGAGGGTAGAGAGGAGGAGGCAAGCCCCCTGGGGACATCAGGACACAAGGAATGGCATCAAGGTAAGTTCTCAACAGAAGCCTGCTCCCTGTAGCCAGAGGACCAGGAAAGGGGGAGCCTAGCAGGATAGAAAAGTTCAGATAATAACTGCTTAACTCCTGCCAAATAACTCTCCCCCGCCCCGTCTCTGCCCTGCCCCTGCCACCACCACCACCACTCCGCCAGAGTTCCCCACCTGGAAGTGACTTCCTTCAGGTGACAACAGAGGCCAAGCGGGGGTACCTGGACATCTCACCCCCACCTGGCAGTAATGAGGTCATACCTCCCTTCTTCTTCCTGCGTGGTATCTGGGAAGATTTAATTAAATCTAACATGGACGATTTAATTAAATAAGATCCAGAGTCTCATAATATAATATTCAAAATGTATGGGTTTTTATATGTTGGCTAATTGAATTTAAATGAAAAGAGGTATGGGGTTTTCATTGACAGCCACTGATCATAACAAGAACTAGGAAGATTACAAGCTTAATGAGAAAAGATAGTAAGTGCCCAACAAGAAGATGGCAAAGATGTTAGAATGATCTGGAATGAATATTAAAGCAGCCTTCATAAAAACTGCTTCAGTGGGCAATTATGAACACGTTTGAAACAAATGGAAAAAGGAGAGAGTCTTGACAAAGGAATAGAAGAGATCAAAACAAAATGAGGGTTTTAGGACTGAAGAACACAAAACCAAAATGTAAAAACTCAATAGATGGTATCAATAGCAGGACAGGGACAATAGAATAAAGAATCAGTGACCTAGAAGGTAGAATAATAAAAATTACACAGTTGAAGCAACAAAGAGAAAATAGACAAAAAGAAAGAAAAAGCAGATACTCAGGGACCTGTGGGACTATCATAAAAGATCTAACATCCATGTTACTGGAGTCCCAGAAAGAGGAGAAAGAAGGCAGGTCAGAAAGTACTTGAAGAAATAGTGGCTGAAAACTTTCTGAACGGACAGAAGACATAAACCTAGAGTTTCAAGAAGTAGAGTGAATCCCAACAGGAAGAACTGGAAGAAATCCACACCAAGGCACAAGTCAAAATTCTGAAATCTCATGACAAAGAAACAATCTTGAAAGCAACCAGGGAGATGATGCCTTACCTATAGGAAGAAAACAAGGTAACAAGGTGAAGTTTATTTATTTTTAGTAATCTCCACATCCAACATGGGCTCAAACTCATGAGCCTGAGATCCAGAGTTGAATGCTTTTACAGCTGAGCCAACCAGGTGCCCCATAGGAAGAAAACAGTTTGAATGAGAATGGATGTCTCGTCAGAAATCATGGAGCCAGAACAAAGTGGCATTACAGTTCCAAGTGCTAAAAGAACTATTAACCCAGAATCATATACTGAAAATATCCTTCAGGAATGAAGGGGAAGTCAAGACATTTTTTAGGTGAAGGAAACTAATAGAATTTGTTGCCCCCAGATTTCTCCTAAATGTACTGCTAAACGAAATCCTCTAAAGAAAAGAAATAATAAAAGAAGGAATCTTGGAACATCGGGAAAGAAGAAAGACCAATGGAACAAATTTTAAAAATGGGTAAATATGATACATTTTCCTTCTCTTTTAGTTTCCAAATTTAATAATTGAAGCAAAAATTTTATTATTTATTTTATTTTATTTATTTATTTGACAGAGATCACAAATAGGCAGAGAGGCAGGCAGAGGGAGGGGAGGAAGCAGGTTCCCCGCTGAGCAGAGAGCCTGATTGGGGCTTGATCCCAGGACCCCGAGATCATGACCTGAGCCGAAGGCAGAGGCATTAACCCATTGAGCCACCCAGGAGCCCCGAAGCAAAAATTTTAACACTGATGTGGTTCTATAAGTGTATGTAGAAGACATAGTTAAGACAATGTATAAGTGGGGGGAGGGTAAAGGGACTTAAAGGGAAGGAAGTTTTCTACACTTTGTAAAATGACACCACCAGTAAACTGTGATGTTATGTGTATATAACATAATAGAGCAACCACTAAAAAAGCTGTGCAAAGAGAAATGCTCAAAACCACTAGAGATACCAAAATGGAATTCTAAAAAGATGTCCACATAACCCACAGGAAGTCAGGAAAAAATAAAATAGAAAAAGAAAAAAAATCTAACAAAATTCAAATGAAAATGACACACTTAAACCCTAACATACTAAGTAAGACTGACATTAAATGTACATGGTCTAAATATGCCAGTTAAAAGAGATTATCAGAGTGGATTATAAAAACATGATCCAACTATAAGCTGTTTAGAAAACCTCTCTTCAAATATCAGAATATAGCAGCGTCTGGGTGGCTCAGTGGGTTAAAGCCTCTGCCTTCGGCTCAGGTCATGATCCCAGGGTCCTGGGATCAAGCCCCTCATCGGGCTCTCTGCTCAGCAGGGAACCTGCTTTCACCCCTTCTCTGCCTGCCTCTCTGCCTACTTCTGATCTCTGTCAAATCAATCAATCAATCAATCAATCAATCTTTAAAAAAACCCAAATATCAGAATATAGGTAGGTTGAAAGTAAAAGGATGGAGAAAGATATATCATGCAAACACTGATCAGAGGAAGCACTAGTGGCTATATTAATTTCAAATTAAGTAGATTTCTGAAGTAGGCTTCAGAGCAAAACATTACTACAGACAGACAGGGACATTATATAGTGATAAAAGGGTCTGTCCAGCAGGAAGAGATAAAAAAAAGTCCTAACATGTATGCTCCAAACAGAAGACCTGCAAAAAAATGTGAGGCAACAGTGGAAGGAACTGAAAAGCAAACCAGACAAATTCACAGTTACTGCTGCAAAGGGAGAAAGGTGCTGGGACAGTTCTGTATCTTGACTGCATTGGTGGTTATGCTGATCTACACCTGTGATAAAATGGCACAGAAGCCCACACACACAGCGCCCCAATGTCAACTTCTTGGTTTTGATATTGCATTATAGTTAAGTAAGCTATAACTGGGGCAGGGGTGGGGGGAGGGGCTGGGCAAAGGGTGCTAGGGACTTCTCTGTACTATCTGTGACTTCCCGTGAATCTCTAATTGTTTCAAAATAAAAAGTTCAAAAAAAAAAAAAAAAAAGCCTGCAAGTAGCAAAGTCCAGTTTCTCAGTCTCCCCTCCCCACCCCTTCCCCTGCTACCACCCCCACCGGCTCCAAGCCAGATGTACGCAGCCTGGCCCTTTTGCCCGGCTCAACACAAGCTGTTACACGGTGTGTTCCAATTTGGGCACCCAGTGAAGGTTCATTGGCTGATTCGGTGTAGAAAAGTGGCATTGAGCAAGAACATGGGGGCATGAAAGGAAGGACTTCTAGAGCAAAGGAGGCTTCGGAAACCCAAAGGGACAGTGTGACAGCTGGACCTGTGAGATACACGGAGGCTCCGGGGCAAAATGCAGATGCTAGTTAATGCTTAGCGATGGAGAGCATGCCTGTGAGGACATCTTGCAGACTGTGAAGGTCATGAGCAACGTTAGCTGTGAATTTGAGCAGAAGACAGGGTCCCCAACTTGCACCCAGGAAGGCTGAGCCTCTGACATCACCATCAACTCATTTGCATGCTCCTCTCAGTTCTGACTTCACCTGGCTGAGGACTGTCCCGGTGAGAACACCCAGCTTCTTTCCCAGGATCTGGAGCTCAGTCTAACAGCTGAGAAGGTGGGTTTGTTCCGGTGATGGGTGGGTATCAGCCCACAGGTCTTGTTTTAGTTAAAGCTCTAAAAGAGGCTGACTGCTCTCTTTCCTCTGGACTCCCCCACATGCTTTTCTCTGCTGGAAAGTCTTTCCTTTCCTTCTCCCCATAGTCACTAAGCTTCAAACCTCAGGATTCCTCTGTCTTTGCCAACCTTGATGTAAATGAGAACCCAGTTTAAGCTGGCTTAGTCAGAAAAGGGATTTTTTTAAGCTCACCTGCCTGAAATCCCTAGTACCCAAGTGCCCGTGTTGGGAGTCCGTCCTCCTGCAACTCTGAGCTCAGATTTTTTCATCCTCTCCCTCCCCAGGTGTTGGCCTCCAGGAGCTCCAGGCTTACATCTACCTGGACCAACACCCTGGTGGAAAATGAGAGCGTCTTTTCTAGTAGGCCCTAGTGAGCTCCAGGACTGACTCTCATTGGTTGCACGGGTCATGTGCCTGTCCTTGAGCCAATCACTGAGTCCCTGAGAGGCCAGGCTTGGGTCATGTGCCCATCTCTGAGCCAGTCATTGAGAGCCCAAGAGGTCACACCTGGATCATTGCCCATCCTGAGGGTGGGGGTTGGTGCAACTGGTTGAGAATGGGAAACCGGGGAGTGGTTTAGGTAAGAAGAAGGGTCAGCAGGGTGCGTGAATCAAGGGCTGACTCCTGCAGCTTTCCTGATCCCCAGGCAGGATGGGTGAGACGCCAATGTGTGCTACAACCGCTCTTGTTGCTGTACCTCTGGTAGCACCCAGCACTCTATTCAGCAGACTCAGATTTTACATCTCTCTCTCCCTCCTTCCAGATAGTGAGCTCTGAAAGTACTAGGCAGTAAACAATTAAAACAAAAAGCAACAGCACACATTGGACTCTACTGTGTTGCAGGCCTTTTAAACATGTTATTTTTAAAAACACGTTAACTTATTTTTAGCTGTGACCTAAATGCTATTCTTGCTCCCATTTTACAGATGAGGAGGCTGAGGTTTGGAATGTTGTGACCAACCAAAGGTTTCATGATGAAAAATGAAGGTCCAACTTGGAGTCTCTCCAAAGAATGCATGGAGACATGAGCAAGTCTACATTTTGCAGCACTATTAGAGCCAGTGTTGAAGGATCTCCCAAGGACCCATCCAGAGGGGATTGACACGTTTGCACAGTAGTGTAGTGTGGAGCTGTAAGAGGAAACTGGGGAGGTCTTTTTCTTTTTTTTTAATTTAAAGATTTTATTTTATTTTTTTATTTATTTGAGAGAGTGCAAAATCGGGGCAGGGTGGGGAGTACCAGAGGGAAAGGGAAGCAGACTCCCTGCTGAGCGGGGAGCCAGATGTGGGGCTCCATCCCAGGACTCTGGGATCATGACCTGATCCGAAGGCAGATGCTTAACGCACTGAGCCACCCAGATCCCCCCATGGGGAGGTCTTTCTATATTCCCGGGACGTATTGTAAGGCTATATTGCAAACTGAAAAAGACCAAGTACAAAACCATATATAGTACACTGCCTTCTATATCGGGGGGTGGGGAGCGGAAAAAGGCATATACATACATATCTATTTATATTTTTAAAAAGAAACAATAGAAGAATAAACCACAGGTTTACAAACCAAACAATGTACCTTGCTTCAGAAATTGGCTTTGGACCCATGTAAACATTTTCCATAACTAAAAACCAAAATTAAACCCAAAAGAATAAAACTGCCTTGTAACATTGGAAACAAACCGAGACAAAAGATCCTGTAATTGATGGCATAAGCTCACAGAGAATTGTTTCAAGTGACTTTGAAACAATTTGCGCATTTCACGTGGGACCAAGAGGAGAAGAACCATGACTATTAACCTAAACTGCATTCAGCAGTCTTTTTGTTGGTAATCAAAGTGGTATTGTTTTGGAACTATTATATATACAAATATACACATTTAACCATAAGTAATTATATTCATGTCTTTGGGAAACCAGGGTTTTGTAACAGAAGGGGTGCCGATACCAAACCCTGGAAATTAACTAAATCTTGTCATCGTGAATGAGAATTGGAAACAGCAGTATAAAGTACTCGCTTTATTCCATAAGCAATGGCATTAATGTCATTAGGAGCAACCGCAGCCCCACACCGGGTCTCCCGCCTCGGGTCAGACCCTCCTTCCAACCTCCCACGAAGCCTCCATTTCCCCACTGCCCACACGTTCCTCTCTGCACGCTAGAGTCTAGGGGGATGTTCTTTGGCTGGATGGGGCGAAGATGTATTTCCAGTCTGTTTGGAGGATGTGTCCATGGGCCCCCTGGTTTTCCTGCTCAAGGCCCCCAAGCATAGGCACCAGCTGCTTCACACGTGTGGGACACCCAGGAAGCCTGAGGCCTCCAACAACTGTCAGTCATTCGATCATGCTGGAAAACCGTCCTTGTCGAGGCCTGGAAACCCCCTCAGGCTGAGCCCAGACCTCCAGGACAGGCTTCATTCAGCCCTGGGAAGTGGCATGGTCATTCTGTTCTGGTCCAGAAACAGGCCTTTGTCTTTTTTTTTTTTCTTTTTTTTTTAATCTCTCTTTATTTGTTCAATCCAGCTTCTCAAATCCTTCAGCAGACCTGGCCTCCCATGTGCTGCGCAGGCTCTGGGTACAGGGCTGGGTGGGCCTGTCCCGTCAGAGGCTCCCTTCATGGCCTGAAGCTGTGGACTCGAGGGACCATCTTCACTGGGGCATCTGTGAGACTCTAGGGTCACAAGCCCACTAGGCTTGCTGGCCCCTCGTGCTCGTCAGGTGGGGGGGGGAGGGTGCAGCAGGAAATGATGCACTTAGGAAGGAGGTCCCCCAGTGGTGGTCATCCATGTGTGTCAGGGCTGCCTTGAGGCATGGCTGCCCGCATTTTGGCCACAGGTCCTATAACCAACTCAGTATGTATGTATATACATATGTTATATGTTATATATAATATATAATAATATATATTATAATTATGTGTTATAACAATATGTAATATACTAATGTTATGTATATATTATATATGTGTGTGTATATATATACATATATATATATAGTGTGTGTGTGTATGTTACAGACAAGGTGCTACACCCCTACAGATGCATTTGCTTCACTCTGGGGGACCAGCCTGGCCCCAGGGTTTTTTTTTTTTTAAGATTTTATTTATTTATTTGACAGACAGAGATCACAAGTAGGCAGAGAGGCAGGCAGGGGTAGAGAGGAAGGGAAGCAGGCTCCCCGCTGAGCAGAAAGCCCAACGTGGGACTCAATCCCAGAACCGTGGGATCATGATCTGAGCCAAAGGCAGAGGCTTTAACCCACAGAGCCACCCAGGCGCCCCATCCCCAGGGGGATATAAGTTTTCAGTCTTTGCTCTAGGACCAGGGTTGTAGCTCCTCCTGACCCCCACATCCACTCCCAGGCCACTTGCCCGTCATCAGCAGTCACCACCACCCACTGAGATTCGAGCCTTTGGCCTGTGTCCAGACACCTTGACCTTGCACCCTGCTCTCCACCTGGGAGGTGGCCCTACTTCTGCCATGGACCCTGCTGGCCCCACCCAGTACCTTTTGAGATCTATCCTCCCCAGCACCTGTGTTCTACCTGCCCCACGCTGGGCAGCATAGTGGTGCCCAGGCCATTTCTCCTGACCCTTCCCACTGCCCCACTGTCCACTGTCCCACACCCAGCAGTTGACCCTTTCACCAAGGGAAAGTAGATTTTTTAAGTGATCATCTGAAAACTCCAGAACAGTAAACTGACCTCTCCATCCAACTCTGCAGTTTCTTTGATACTCTTACTCCTTGCCCCAACTGCAAAGTATCTGATAGGGGGAGAGGTAGGGGAAATTGTAGAATATGCAAAACCGAAAACATGTGGATCTTTTCATCCTTCAATGAGCGGATTCTAGGAGTTGAGTCCCAGCTGTAGTTGGTATCAGCCTGAAAGGGCTTTCCTGAGATGAGATATTTTTCTTTCATACCTTTTCACAGATAGTACTTTATACCCTGCAAATGTCAATGGTTGAGTTATAAAGCGTAGTAACATAATGGACACCCAAGGACTTGTTTCCCAAATCCAGAGTTCCAACACAAATGAAGGCTCACAGCAGTCCCCTCATGACTTAGCCCATTCTTTTGCCCACCCCGCCTCAGCTAATTGTTATGCTGAATTTTATCATTCCCCTTTCCCTTCTTCCTTTGGACGCTTGGAAATAATTGCAAGTTTACCGAAAAACTGGGAAAGTAAGAAGAATACAAAGAACACCCATATAGACTTCCTGATTTTCTCACTGTTGACATTTTACCTCATTGTCTTTATCATAAGATCTCGTTCTCTCTGTCCCTCCCTCACCCCTTCCTACACACACACACACACACACACACACACACACTTTTATACACATACACACCTAGTATTTTTGGAACCGTTCGAGGCTGTCGTGTTATGTCTCCTTTGTATTTCATACCGTTGACTTTTTGGAAAAAATGTCTCTCCCTCTTTTCTCCCCTTTGGGGGGGGGGGAATAGCACTCTTCTTGTTTTGAGCTGGAGTGGTTATTGTTTCCTGTTTCGGAATGTGCACTTCTGCGACTTGACGTTGGATTTTTAAGGCTCAGCCACGGTCCTGTACGTAGAGCCGTAACTGCCTTTGTCGTCGGTCCTGAAAAATCCCGTCCCAGCGCGTGCAGGCACTACCACTGATTTGCACGTCGAGAGTCAGGTAGGGGTTTCCGGCCTTCTGGTCCCTGCGCACGGTGGGGCTGGGAACATCATCTCTGCGCATGTCTGTTGGTGCGCATGTGCGAACTCTCGCACGCGTGTTCCGCAGAGGCATCGCCGCGCCGTCCGTCCTGTGAATGTTGGGCAGTTCTGGATCGTCCCAAACTGTTTTCCAAAGCGGGTGTGTCCTCTTATCCTCCACTAGCAGTGAGTAAGAGCGCCTGTGAACTTTTTAATTTTTTTCGGGTACCTAGTGTATAAACAAGCGTGTAATAGATAAATCATGGTCTCGTGAGGGTTTTCGTGAGCCTCTCTCTGATGAGTAATGGCGATGAGCATCTTTTCGTGTTTTTGGAGCATATGTGTGCCGTTTCTTGTGAACTAAGAGTAGTAGTGTTGATAATCATTAGAATCCCACCTCTTGTTTACAACTTACTGTGCGTGAGGAATGGTTTTAAGCCACGCACAGCATTTAATCCTAAAAACAACCTAATGAGGTATGTACTTCTATTACCCTTTTTTCTATTAATGTATGTTGCCTATTTTCCTATCAGATTATTTTTCTCTTTCTTCCCGAGTTCTTTATATGCTCTGGTTTTTTAGCTGGTTTTCTTGGACACTGCTCTGGCCGGGGAAGAGGAGAGTGCCCAGGGGAGGTGGAAGCCCAGGTCCCCCCACTGTGCCTCTGTTGACCTCTGAGGGGGTCTCCGTGGGACTGCTGGGGGGCGGGTGGGAATTTTGGAAGCCCCTTGGTCTCTAGTGATACCCCAGGTGGTGCTTCATTACTGGCGGGCTGGGGTGAAAGTCCCAGCTCCCTACTTCACTTTCCCTGAAACCATCCCAGCAGAGGTATTAAGGTGCCCCCTTCCTTGTACCTGGCCTCATGTACACGTCCTTGATGGCAGGGGTGAGAGAGGAGTCTCGGTTTCCTCTGCGGTATTTGGCTGGAGTAGAGAAGCGATTGTCTCGCCATGCCAGGGTGCCCGTTTCCAGGTCCTTCGGCCAGAGAGAGTCAGCTTTGGTTGGGGTGGTGGTTCTGTTGGTGCCCATTGGCATTTTCAGGTTGCTGGCTTCTCCAGCTCCAGCTCCGTGGTGGATGAGGCAAAAACAAAACCCAGGGATTCAGCTGTGCTGTTCATTCCTTGGGTCTCAAGGTACCAAGGTGTTGTCTGCCTTCTTGAAGCCAGAAATGTGTTCTTATGTTTCATATAGACTTGTTTTTTGTATGATGCCTAGGGTTTTTCATCGTGTTTAGTGGAAGAAATAGGAAAAAGTATGTCTCCCCAATCTTCTGAGAAAGCAAAACCCTTGATGACTTGTAAGAGTTCCTTATGTCTTGTGAATACTAATCCTGACTCAAGGAGTAGTGTTACACCTACTGAAAATACTATTTTTCAGTTTGTGGCTTTTAAAAGGATTTCTTTTTTTCTTCTTTTTTTTTTTTAAAGATTTTGTTTATTCATTTATTTGACAAAGAGAGAGACAGCAAGAGAGGGAACATAAGCAGGGGAAGTGGGAAAGGGAGAAGCAGGCTTCCCGCTGAGCAGGGAGCATGATGTGAGGCTTGATCCCAGGACCCTGAGATCATGACCTGAGCTGAAGGAAGGCAGATGCTTAACCAACTGAGCCACCCAGGTGCCCCTAAAAGAATTTCTTGGTATTGCTTTTGACATCCGTTTCATTGGATGTTCTTGATTTTGATGGAGTTGCATTTATCAGTCTTTCCTTTGTCTTTTTAGAGGTAGTGGTTTTTATTTCTTATTGAAGAAATAATTCCTTATCCAAAACATAGAAAGATAGGGGTGCCTGGGTGGTCCAGGCAGTTAAGCATCTGACTCTTGGTTTTGGCTCAGGTCACCATCTCCGGGAAGTGAGTGGGCGTGGAGCCTGCTTAAGATTCTCTCTCTCCCTCTTCCCCTATCCCTCCTCTTGCACTGGTGTGCACACACTGTCTCTCTCTCTCTCTCTCTCTTAAAAAAAAAAAAACAAAAACCCAAAATGTAGAAAGAAATCTCTTCTAAAAATTTTAATGCTTTTGCTTCTCATGTTTAAGTTCTTATCCCCACCTGGAACTGATTTGGGGTTATGTTATGGGGCAGGGGTCCAATTTCATATTTTCAGAAGTCTCACTGGAGTGTAAATTAACATACAATAAAGAAGACATATTTAAAGTGTACAATTTAATAGATGTTGACATATGTATGTATACACTTGTGAAACCACAATAAGGAAAATGAACATATCCATCACTCCTAAAAGTTTCCTCCTGCCCCTTTGTAACCTTTCCTCCCTGAATCTCCCCACCTTCCCTCCAGCCCCAGGCTACCACTGATTGGCTTTTGTTACTCTAAATTGTTATGGACGTCTGGGGTTTCTGTATAACTGTAATTATACAGTTCATGCTATTTTTGTTTGGCCTGGTGTCTTTCATACAACGTAATTATTTTGAGATTCATCCCTGTTATAGTGTGTAGCAAGAGTTCATTCTTTTTTATTGCTGAATACTATTCCATTGTGTGTCTGTAATGCATTTCATTTACCCATTCACTTGTTGGACATTTGGTTTGTTTCCATTTTGAGGCTGTGATAAATAAAGCTGCTATAAACATGTATATATAAGGCTTTGCATGGAATATGATTGCATTTCTTTTAGGTATAAATACCTTGGAGTGGAATGGTTGGTCATATAATGGATGTATGATTAACTTTTTGGGGAAATTGCCAAACTGTTTTCCCTGAAATTTTCTGTTTCTACCAGCAGTGTATGAAAGTTCTATTTGCTCTACATCCTTACTAACACTTGGTATGGTCAGCTTTTTTCACTTTATCCATTCTAATAGGTATAGTGGCATCCCATTATGATTTTAGTTTGCATTTCCCTAATGACTAATGATATTGAGTGTCTTTTTATGTGCTTCATTTCTAATTTTTGCCTAAATCCACATTTAGGATTGTGTAGAGTGTATGCCAAAAAAAGTGTATGCTAATATTATTCATAGTTCCGAAATGTGTTCTGGTTTCTTTTTGTTTTGCTTGAAGTTAATATTTGCTTGGAATTTGTATTTGCTTCATTTGTTTATGTGTATGTCTATTGATAATTCTTCTCACATTGTCATCCCATGACATTATCTTTTTGTCTTAACTTTTTGGGTCTCATGTCTTTCTCTTTCTTCATTCATTTCATTGTTTCGTGGAGTCTGCCGTCCAGGAGTCTCATCAGGCAGTACAGTGGTGGAGAGCATGATGGTGGACATTGTTCATACACCTCGCTCTTCAGTAACACTGTTCCAGTACAGACTGGTTGCCATTTATACTTGGTAAATGTCATTATCCCAGGATGTTTCCTCTTTAATTTGGAGAGTCTCATATTTTTTCCTGTCTTACATTTCCTATTTTCTGGATCCTATGTCTCTTTCTTTCTCAGTTTGCGCTCTTATTTTTGTGGAGAACAACCTTCAGTAAGATTTTTTTTTTTCAAATGTAAGATTTTTTGACAACTCTTGTGTCTAAAAATATCATTATTTTACTTGGACTTTTCATTGGTAATTTGAACGGGTATAGAATTCTACATTAGGAAGCATATTTTTTCAGAACTGTGAATGAATTACTCCACTATCATCTTCTTTCAAAGTTTTGTGGTCTTCTCTTTGTCTCCAGTGTTTCAGATGGACCTATTATGCTGGGTACTCAGTGCACCCTTTCAGTTTGGAAATGTATGTCCTTTAGTTTGGGAAATTTCCTTGAATTATTATTATTATTATTATTATTATTTTTAAAAGATTTTATTTATTTATTTGACAGAGATCACAAGTAGGCAGAGCGGCAGGCAGAGAGAGAGAGAGAGAGAGAGAGGAGGAGGAAGCAGGCTCCCTGCTGAGCAGAGAGCCCGATGTGGGGCTCGATCCCAGGACTCTGGGATCATGACCTGAGCTGAAGGCAGAGGCTTTAACCCACTGAGCCACCCAGGCGCCCCGAATTATTATTTTTTTAATTAAAGATTTTATTTACTTGAGAGAGAGCGAGAGAGAGTATGAGCAGGAGGACTGGGAGAAGGAGAAGCAGACTCCCCGCTGATCAGGGAGCCCAACGTGGGGCTCAATCCCAGGACTCCGCGATCATGACACAAATGGAAGGCAGACGCTTAACCAGCTGAGCTGCCCAGGCATCCCTTCCTTGAATTATTTTAGAGGATGACTTTCTCTTCTTTTTTCCTGTTTTTTTTGGGGGGGGGGGGTTTGTTTGTTTGTTTTCCTTCCTGACACATTTGGCTAATGGGTTATCTTTTAATTTTCTTGTCTTCACTGTTCTACTTTCAGACTCTTAATTTTTGCTTTACTTTCTGAGATGTTAGCTTAACTCTGTCTTCTAACTCTTTTAAGGAGTTTTTTATTCTGCTATTGTGCTTTTATTTTTAATTTTTAAAAAATTTCTATTATTTGGAAAGGGAGAGAGGAAGGGGAGAGGGACAGAGAGGTAGTCTTAAGCAGGCTCCATGCCCAGTGTGGAGCCTGACTCAGGGCTCAGTCTCACAACCCTGAGATCATGACCTGAGCCGAAATCAAGAGTCAGACAGTTAGCCAGCTGAGACACCCAGGTGCCCCTTGTGCTTTTAATTTTAAAAAACTCTTTTTAAAAATAACTTTTAAAAAGAAAAGATTTTTAACTTATCAGGTAGGAACTGAAGTGTAATCTCTGGAACTTAGAAAAATATGTCTCAGTATAACGGGGACTCTTTCAGGGTCGTGTGTGGTCTCAAGCTCCAGTGTTTCAGAGAAAACCATAGTCACCATGTTCTCTATATCAGGATTCAGCCAGAGAAATATTTTTAAGAACTTAGTGTCAGGAAAAATCTTGTCTTCCCAGAGGGGTTGGCCAACTTCTTCTGCCTTATGGCAGGAGCTTTATAGAATGTCTGCTTTCCCTTTTTGCCCAAGCTGCCAGGAAACACTGGTCAGACAGATGCCAAATCATATCCGCTTTTTATCCCTTAGGACTGAAAAAGAGGACTTTTTCCTCTTTCTCAGTTATGATTTTTAGTTTGTATCTATACAGTAATGGATTTCTACTCTACCTCTATGTCTTTTATGGAAAGCGGCAAGGTATGAGTTAATTAAAGTTATAAACATTTTACATTTACCTTTCCTTTGCTTTTGTTCTTAGAATATATATAGGGAAGGCATAATCTGAAATATTTATGCAGATTGATCTGGGTACAACTCCTGAAGCTTCATACTCAAGATTTGAGTCAGCAGATACAACTTCCAGAAGATCGTGAGGGCATTTCTCTTTCTGCTCCCCCCTTGCGGGGAGTTGTGGCCTGACTCTGCTGAACTGGGGTTCTTTGCACACCTCCTTTGGCTTTATTGTAGCCCAGTGGTGTGGAGTGAATTGTCCACAATTCACAACTGTTTCACCCTGCTTAGGAGTAAGAACTAGACTTGAACATACTAAGGCATTCTTCCAGAGAGTTCAGAATAGACTGACAGACTTCGTGTTCACAGCAGGTGAAAGGGATAGACATTTACACCCTGGAATTATAGAAGGCAGGACTGGTACCCCTGGACAGGCTCATTCTGTGATTTCAGACTTCTGCCCTGTCCTGTCTTTTGAGTCACAGCTATCGACTGGTTCCTCTGAGTGAAGGTGTGAAATGAAGTGCTTAGGAGCATGGGCTTTGGAGCTAGCTCCTTCACTGTTCACTACGTACTTACTGTGTGGCCTTCAGCAAAGTTCCTTAAACTCTCTGTGGCTCTCTTTTTTCATCTGTAAAGTGGGAAAAGTAATGGTATCTATCTCCCACATCTGTTATAAGGACAAAAAAATGAAATGTGGGGAAAGTACTTAGAACATATAGCAAACATTCCTAAATGTTAACCATTAGTGTGACTATTGATTTTTATTTTTTTATTCATCTTTTTTTAGAGGGAAAGAGCATGTGTGTGTGCACTCGTGCACATGCACCCACTGGGGGTGGAGAGGGGCAGAGAGAGAGAGGGAGAGAGAGAATCTTAAGCATGCTTCACTTCCAGTGCAGAGCCTGATGTGGGGCTTGATCTCATGATCCTGAGATATGATCTGAGCTGAAATCCAGAGTTGGACGCTTAACCACCTGAGCTGCCCAGGTGCCCCATGACTACTAGTTTTTAAATTATTGTTACCAGGGGCTACACTGAACAGAGACATGCCATTGGAGCCTCCCAATTGTCACATTCCAGGGACTTTCCCCCCATTTTGTACTTAATTTGTCCCATGGACGTCTCTAGCCGAGACCCCACTACTTTCTTGTTGCAGCTTGACACTATCTTGGCCCCCGTGCTGTCTCTCCTTCTCTTCCCACTCTGCTTGGCCAGCTTATCTACCTTTGTGGTTTCAGATTCCTTCACAATTTGATGGTTACAAGTTCCCTACCAGCCTTTTCTCTGGGCAGTGATGCCCTTTATGCAACTCATGGTCAACTTTTCTGCCCTCCTTCCCCATCTCAGAGTGGCAGCTAGCATCCGTTCTTAGGATTCAGGCTGCTAAGTTAAAATTTTTCATGCATTCATCCATTTCCTCATTCATTCATTCATCCCAGTAGTGCTTCAGATGCTGTCCTCTCTGAGTTCCATGAGTGGCCTGCAAGTGTGGGGCCGTATCAGAGCATTTTTCCTGTCCTTGACTTGGGCTGCTTACGGTTCTCCCCGGGAGCTGAGTATTTAACTTAGTTAAATCCCAAATTCCTGCTCCCCTGAATTCCTTGCCAGTCCTACCCCAGGTTGTTCCATGGGATGTCTGACCTCCCCAGCAACATTGAGGATCCTGCCGACCGTAGATGGGCCCAAGGAGCATCTTGGTCCCAAGGTCCAGGGAACACAGTCTTGTGCCTGGGAACAGGTTGGTGAGCGGTCACCGTCCCATGGAAGACTGAGTGCCGGAGTCCTGGGCAAGTCACAGTTCAGAGCTGGCAGGACCAGGAGGAGGACACCAGGCACATCTCTGGCAGCCATGGTTCTTTGAAGATCCAAGATGGCACCATGATTGGTGTCAAAGTCACACCATCCCCCCGACATCTGATACCACCCGTCTGTGGCCCCTGACTTATTGGGATCCAGAGATGGATGTGTATGTGCAGGGAAGAGAGAAAGTCCCTTTTTCCTTGTGATTGCGGGGGCAGAGGTTCCCCAGGACGTGACTCAGGTAGCCCCCAGGGTGAGGAGCAAGAAGAATCCCGAATATCAGACAGGGTGGTAGACAGGGAACTGTTGGGTGGTGTTAGGAACACACAGGGGAGTGGCACTCTCTTGTTTGGCATGTCAGTGGGAAGCGTGTCACTGTGTTTGATGCCCGTGCCCTTCACCCTGCACCTTAGAGGCAGAGGTGGCCTCAGCGGGGCCCCCGAGTCTGACCCCTTGCCCCCATTGGAGTGGTGACCCACCATGTTCATCTGCTCAGGCTGCCATGAGAGAATGCCACAGGCTGGGGAGCTCCCTCATTGCCGGAGGCTGCAAGTCCAAGATCAAGGTGTCAGCAGAGTCGGTCCCTGGGGAGGACTCTCTGCTGGGGTTATAGATCTTCACCTTCTCATTGTCCTCGTGTGGACTGTGCGTGTGAACAGAGAGGGTGAGAGAGAGCGCTCTGGTGTCTCTTCCTCTTCTTAGAAGGTCAGAGCTTGGCTGCATTAGGACCTCAACCTCACGATCTCCTTTAGCCTCATTTGGCCCCTTCAAGATTCTGTTTTCCAAATGCAGTCACATCTTGGGCTAGAGCTTCAACAGCTACCACCCTGGTGGCCCGTGGCGTTCATGGCCTGTGATCCGAACCTGTTGAGTCAGCCCCCTGCTGACCGCCTTGGGTCTTAAAGGAGGGGTGGCCTGATGTCTGGCTTGGTCCACCCTCTGTAAATGTCTGCTGAGTCAGAACGGAGTAGTGTGTCCTTCTGGGTGAACAAAGGCTGATTTCATGTGAAGAATGTTTTAAGATTTTCACAATCCCCTCTTGATATGATTGAGAACCCCTGGGGTATTGCAAAACCAGACCCGATCCACATGCCTTTCTACCTCTCCCCCTGCCCCGCAATGGTTTCTGCAATAGTGGAACTGGAAACAGACCAGTTTTTGCCACAACAAACCCCTGTGTATGCACACGCAGGAGAGAGGGGCTTACATTGCAATTTCTTAAGTAGTGGCAGTGGCGTCCCCATGGGTGGCTCATACTTGGGCCTTGGGAAGGAAATAGGCATGAGATTGGCAGTGACCTGTGGCTTGGCAGGATGGCAGGCTTTGACTTTAGCTGGCAGGATTTGGTTTCCCCTGGCAAAGACCCTGCCAAATGCTGAGGGGTGCTCAGCCTACAGGCCCAAGGAAGGCGTGTCCCCCGAGTTGACCGCTCTGCTTTGGAAGGGCATGGGGTCCTTCTCCTGCAGTCCCTGGGGCCGCAGAGGTCCCATCTGCTAGCCACTTTGCCCCCCCCCCCCCGCCACCGCCATGTCTGGATGGGCCAACAGAGAAAGTGCTTCCTTTGACCTCACTCTCTGGGACCCTCGATGTGCTGGCTTGGGCACAGGGCCCAAGGGCTGGTCTCCAGAAGCTGCTCCATCTTAACACAGGTGCAAGGGTTGTGGGCAGGAGGGGTGGTGTTCAGGCCTCAGACTCTTCAAGAGGTGCTGAATGACCCTACGTGGACAGAGCTTGCTCCTGGTGGGGGAGGAGCTGCTGCTTGCCTATGGCTGCCTTGACAAGTCTGAGTTTATGGGCTTCGGAGAGTCCTGAATCTACTACTAAGCTCTTCCAGGAAAAGTTGCCAGGCCTGATGAGCCCTGGGCCTGCTGCTGGGAGTGGTGGCTTCCAACAGGGCCATGTCCATAGATCTATAGGGAGGGATTCTGACATGGATGGTATTTCTAGAGCTCTTGGGCTGGGGTCCATGGAACATCCAGCTAAGGGGCCCCTGGAGATTCCTGCCCATTGTGGTGAGAATCAGAGCACTCATTCAGCCCACAGCCAGAAAATGGGGTTCCCCAACCGGACAGAGGCCCCCACCCTCGAGGCACTTTCAGGGTGCGAGACCTACAGTTAAAGGTTGATCTGCTGGGTAACACTTACTGGCACTTACTGGATGCTGGGCCCTGCCACGAGCGCTTTGCATGAATCACGTCGTGTAATCTTTGGATAACCCCATGAGGTTGTCACCACTCTTCCTGTCCCTTTGTGATGAGGAGCCTGAGCTACCGGGAAGCTTAGTTACCGACCAAGGTCACGGGAGGGTAAACGGTTAGAACTGGCCCTCTGTTGCAGAGAGCCGGGTCCCAGCGTTCGGGCTCTTGACGCCTCTCAGGGGTGAGTTGGGACCCCCAAGGGGATGGGTGGGTGACGCTGGCCGGGGGCCAGGAGTTGACTCGCGAGCTGGGGTGGGGGATCCTGCAGATGGAGAAAGCCTGTTCAGGCGAGGGCACGTGTGTGCAGAGGTGGGGAGGTGTTAAAAAGACCTGGCCCATCGGGAGCCTGACTGCGATTGGGTCTGCATGTGAGCCCTGGGTAGCCAGTGCGTGGAAAGGGACGTGATGAACGTGGCCCCCTGTTCGGCTTTCGTGATGTTACAAATTATTTTTCTTCATATTGTGGTAAAATGCACATAATATTGAAGTTACCATTTCAACAATTTCAAAGCTTAGGATTCAGTGACATTGAGTACAGTCATGCTATTGCATGAGCCTCCCGTCTGTTCTGGGTTTGTTTTTTTTCTTCAAGATTTTATTTTTAAGTAATCTCCACAGCCAGTGTGGGGCTCAAACTTACAACCCTGAGATCAAAAGCTGAGATCAGCCGGGTGCCCCGTCCCTTCTGTTTACTTGCAGAACACTTTATCACCCCAAAGGGACCCCATACCCATTAAGCACTTGCTCCAACCCCCAATCTGTGGCAACCACTCTTTTGCTTTTTTCCGTATAAATGTGTCTATCTCTGATGTCAGTGGAATCATCCAGTACATGCCGCTGTGGCTGGCTTCTGTGACTTCACGTTAGGTCGGCAAGGTTCATGCACGCTGTAGCTTGTGGCAAAACCTCATTGTTTTCTGTGGCCGAATGACCAGTGTTGTTTGTGTTTGTTTGTTTGTTTGTTTGTTTGTTTTCAATCAGAATACCAGGGGACCAGCATTTGGTGGAGTCCACAGCTCACACCCCAGCTAAGTCCTGGTCGCCATCCCTTGTGGTCCTGCTCCCAGCTCAAGCCACATGCTGGCAATTCCTGCCTGAGTTTCAGTTTCTGTCGCTGGTTTCAAGAGAGGCACTTGGGCCCAATTTTGAAGACCCCCTGAATGTGGTTCTGAGGGTTTAGTCTCTGTCTGCAGGTAGTGGGTGGCATCCCAGTGTGTGCAGCCCCCTCATCTGTGGGAAGCCATGTCTGTGTGTGCTGGGGGACCCTGCCACCAGCCCAGGTAGGAGCCCTGGCTCTTTCTCAGGTGGTTCGTGACTGTGACCATGCAGAAAAGAGTCTCCTTCCCTGGGGCTTGGACCAACTTGAACTATGTGATTGGGAGAGAGGCTGGAGAAGCAGGGAGAAGAAAGCCATGAGGATGGGGGATAGGTCCTTGAGTTCTGGGAAATGTCACTTTGTCTTACAGAAATAATCCCTTTCCCCCTCTGTCTGTCTCTGTCTCTCTGTCTGCTTAAGCCTGCAGGCTCAATGGGGTGGTGAAGCATAGGGAGAGAACAATTTGTTATAAACAGTTAACTTTTCCAAAAAGGATTAAAAGTGGTGACTCTTTGGGATACCTGGGTGGCTCAAGCAGTTAAGCATCTGCCTTCAGCTCAGGTCATGATCCCGGGGTCCTGGGATCAGGTCCAGTGTTGAGCTCCTTGCTTGGTGGGGGGCCTGCTTCTCTCTCCCTCTGCCTGGTGCTCTGCCTACTTGTCCTCTCTCTCTCTCTCTGTCAAATAAGTAAAATCTTTAAAAGTGGTGATTTTTTTCAAGGTCAAGCTCATGGAGGTATAATTTACATACAGTAAAAATCACCCTTTTAGGTGTGAGCTAATTCGATACACATTTTTTTTAATTGGGGGAAAAACACACACAACAAAAAATTGACCGTTCCAACCATTTTTAAGTGTAAGTTCGGTGGCACCGTGTACATACCCAGCACTGTGCCAGCCTCCCCACTGTCTACCACCAGACCCGCATCTTCCCCAGCTGCAGCTCTGTGCTCGAGGCAAGAGAATTCTCCACTTTCCTCTCCCTCCTGCTGCTGGTAACCCCTGCTCTACTTTCTGCCTCTATGAGTTTGCCTTTTAGATCCCTCGATAAGTGGAATCATACAATATTGCCTTCTATGATGGGCTTATTTCTCTTAGCATCATGTTTTCATACGTGTTGGGGCGTATGTCAGAAGTTCCTTTTTGAGGCTGAGTAATGTTCCATCACGCATCTATACCGCTTTTTGTGTTTGTGGTTGAAGAAGGTGTTGAACATGTTGATCAGGCCCACCTTGAGGCTCTTGTGACTATTGCTGCTATGAACGTGGGTGTGCAAACATCTGCTTGAGTCCCCGCTTTCCCTTCTTTGGGGTGTATATCTAGTTTATCTAGGTGTAGAACTGCTGATTCTCTGGTCATTCCATGACCAATGTTTTGAGGAACCACCAGAATGTTTTCCAGAGTGGCTAGACCATTATATGTTCCCACCAGCAATCCACAAAGGGTTCCAAATTCTCCACATGCTCACCAACACTTGTTATGTCCAGTATTTTGAGAATGGCCATCCCAGTGGGTATGAAGTAGTATCTCACTGCAGTTAGCTGTATGAGTTTGACAAGGGTGTACAGTCATAACCCATAACATGGTGATCTGGAGGGAGAAAATGGACATACCCAGATCCATGAAAAACTTTTGGAAAGTTCCTTCTCTGACAGTGAGGAAGTTTCAGGAGAGGAGATGGAGCAGGAGGTGGCTGGATCTGCCTAGACTCGTGGTGAAAAATGCAACTGGGTAGTGGTTCAGGGAGTAGACTGACCCACTAGAGCCCAAAGTCATGAGAATCTGCTTCCTGGACACCCCCCTGGATGACTAGAAAGGGGAGCAGGTGACAGAAATGAGAGGTCAGAGATATGGCTGCACTTGGCTGATGGGCGACTGTTCTCCGCTTGGACGCACCCCTCCCCACACTCACCACCTCACAGTCTCCTCTCTTGGTATCACGAATAGTTCACGTCCTTTGTTCCCGGCTTCTCACTTGGTCTGTGAAAGACCCCAGCTTCCTGTGCTGACTGAGTTCCAATGATCTCTGGTGGGAAATCCAGCCAGGAGGCCCGTGGAGAACTGGACATATTTCCACCACTGTTGGCCGGTGGCTCATGTGTTTGGTGACCTTGAAGAAGTCTGGGGAAGTGCTGGGACATAATTTCTTCACTCCAAAGCCTGGCAGTGGCAGAGACCGCTGTGGTCCACCAATTGCTCTCATAGAACTGTGGATCTTCTGCCTAGTGCCTCATTCAGTCACGTCCGTTAAGAGTCATGGGCACAGGGATGCCTGGTGGCTCAGTCAGTTAAGCAGCTGCCTTTGGCTCAGGTCATGATCCCAGTGTCCTGGGATTGAGTCCCACAGTGGGCTCCTTGCTCAGCAGAGAGCCTGCTTCTCCCTCTGCCTCTACCTGCTACTCTGCCTATGCACACTCTCTCTCTCTCTCTCTGACAAATAAATATGTAAAATCTTTAAAAACAAAAAAAGAGTCATGGGCACATTGGCTGCACTTCTGACCCTGCACTCCATTTTGTCTAAATCAGTGGAGGCCTACCTCTGCAAACCTGAGTTGGAGGCTGATGAAGTCAGAGTGGTTCAAGATTTCCATGACAGAAGACATTGCATTTGAGAACAAATGTTGCAAATAACTTGACATAGGAGAGAGGTAGAGGTGAGGAGAGGGAAGAAAATGCTGGATTCGGCCTGGAATTATCCATCAAAATCATGTGTGGCAAAGTGAAAGGAGGTCTATCACCTGAATGTAGAGATTCCAGGTACGGGATCAGGGATTATGTTGTGATCTGTGCAAGTGTTCAGGATGGTGATGGGAAGATACAACAAGTCTGAGCCAGAGAGGTATTGTTTAATGAGAGGGTTTTCCTACAAATCTTGGGACGTGTGGTCCTCCCTCAATTTTTTTTAAAGATTTTAAAAATTTATTTGACAGCAAGAGATGGAGAGAAGGAATACAAGCAGGGAGAGTGTGAGAGGGAGAAGCAGGCTCCCTGCTGAGCAGGGAGCTCAATGCGGGACTCGATCCCAGGACCCCCGGATCATGACCTGAGCTGAAGGCAGACGCTTAACGACTGAGCCACCCAGGTGCCCCTCAGTTCTGATTTAATATAAATTGAGAGGGCTGAGGAACTGGATCACCCCAAGCCCTGCCAAATGACAGCTCATTGTCAGGTTTGTGCCCTCTCAGAAATGAATGGGGATAGTCATTAATAGGGCTCACTCTTTGCCACATACCTGGCGTTATTTCAAATACTTCTCGTAATAGCCCCTCAAAATAAGGTTTTCATGTCCTCACTTTACAGTTTCAGGGAGATTAGCCTACCCAGGGTCTCACAGCTTGAAATGTCAGTTTGTTCTTAAGCCCTACCCACCAGGAGCCAGATACCCACGAGGAGCCCCTTTTGCACACAGCTGATAGAACAGGGACGTTAAAGTGTATGACCCAATATATAATAGGGTACTATTCAGCCGTGAGAAAGAAGGAAGGCGTTCTGCCATTCATGATAAGGCAGATGGAACTAAAGGGTGTTTTGCTAGGCGAGGCAAGTCAGGCAGAGAAAGTCAATCCTGTATGATCTCATGGATACGGAATCTAGAAAAGTCAAATTGGTAACAAAACAAAGAAAACAGAGAGTAGAGTGGTGGTTCGCCAGGGCTGATGGGTAGGGGAATTGGACAGATGTTTCAGGATGCAGACTTGAAACCAGTTGATAAATAAGTCCGGAAGACCTAATGCACAGTATCGTGATCATAGACAGTAATGGTGTGTTATAAACTTCGAAGTTGCTAAGAGACCTGATCTTAATTATTCTTGCACAAAAAAGAAACGATAAGTATATGAGGTTGATGGAGATGTTCGCTAACATTAGTAATCATACTGCGGTATACAGATGAATCAAATCAACGTGTTGTATACCTTAAACTTATACAGTGTTGCATGCCAGTTTTATCTCAATTAAAAACAAACATTATGACCTAGAGCAGAGGTGATTTTCAGTGTGACTATTGTCTGTCTGATGAGTCTTGGGATGCAGGGTTTTCAGTGGCTTTTGGTACCCTCTTTCAAGTTTGATTGGAATCGGGGTGGGTAGTTATCATGAAAGAGCTAGAGGAAAGGTGGGCTAGTGTAATTGGGGCATTTCTTCCTCTTCCATCATGGGTCCATCCCACCAGCCCTCTCAGGAGGGTTGTGAGATTCTGCAGGAGCTGGGTCATGGAATCCCCAGAGTCATTCCCAGGGCAACACTGGAGACCTTCCATGGAGCCTGCATAGGTCCCTTGGCTTTCCTGGGGAAAATCCACACTATACCCAAGTTCCTCTGGAAGCTTCTAGAAAATAAGACAAGGGCTGCCTTGTGCTGGAGACCAGGTGTAAATCAGGAATCTGATGTGGCCCTGCCTCTGGATCCTCTGGCTTCCAAGAGCGTCACCTGCAGAGCTGCCTGTGAGGGGAGGTGCTGGGGGAGAGACCTGTTATGGGTAGGTCGATTCTAGAACTTGTAAGCCCTGGGCTTACTGGTAGAAAATGGATTCAAATGGAAAGATCAGATGCAGCATGTCTAATTGACCTCGTGTGGCATTAATGTGGCTGATAGTGGAGAACAGACCAGGAGGTTTTTTAACTTGACCGCATCCTGTCTGATCCCCCAGTTCTCTGCCCATGGCATGACACAGTGTCCTGCTGGTAGCCTTCTTATGGTCCACAGCAAGGTATGTTAGGTTTGTGTGAATCTTCACATTCCCAAGGGCACCTTGCAACCAGTCCTACTCACCTTGGCCCTTTTTTTAAAAATAGGAAACCCATCTGTCTTGGCATGTATGAAGCAGCCCCTGGGTTCCTGATGGCTGCCCAGCTTCTGGTTCTCCTTTCATCCCGTCTCCCCAACGCCCTTGATCCCCGTGACCTGGAGTTATCTTCACTTTGACAAAACCATTGGCCTCTCCCTGAAATAGCCTCTTTGCATTTGCCAATTACTCATTTTCTTTTAAGCCCCCCATTTCCTCGTCTTGTTCAGCTTCTTCGATGTTCCTTCTGCCTTTCCCTAAGGAATGACCGTGTTTTGTCAACGTTTTACTTCCCAAGCTTGGTGGTTGCGCAGTGGACTTCTCGGGGTCCTATCCTGGTTCATGCTCTTGGTATCTTCTGCACCAGAACTTCTCTGTGACACGGGAGGGGCCCTCCAAAGCCCTGACCTTTCTGCTCAGGCACAGGAAGGGTCTTGGCAACCAGTACATGTCACGGTGTCACCTGAGTGTAATTGCCCTGACTTGGCGGCTTCCTGAATGTGGTCAAAGGTTCCTGCATCTTCAGAATGTTCAAGGTCATCCACATCTTTGGGAATGTTTTTTAAATCATGTATCAAAGTTTTCAACGGTCAGATTCAGCACCATGTGCATGACCTAGATTGAAATAGGTAATCGCACATGTACTTCTGTTTAACTGTCATTCTGTAGGCTTACATGTGGTGATTGGGTCATTTCACACAACTTTAGCTAGTTAAGGCATCTCGATTTGAGGGCAGACATTTTTGCCATCTTTCAAAGGTCGAGGAATTTGCAATTTATATTCCCTGCTGTTGGGAGACTTTTTTTTTTCGTAAAGATTCATTTATTTATTTTGAGAGAGAGCGCACAAGCGGGAGGGGCAGAGAGTGAAGGACAGAGAATCTCAAAGAGACTCTACTCTCAGTGCAGAACCCAATGTGGGGCTCAATCTCACGACCCTGAGATCTGAGCCGAAACCAAGAGTCAGGTGTTTAATGGACTGAGCCACAGATGCACCCCATGGGAGTCCCTTTTATGCAGAGTCCTACTCCCACCCGTATCGCCATCACCATCCCCACTCTCTAATGCAATGGACACTTGGGAATTGAGGTTCTAACTTACAAACTCAGCTTGCTGGTGGGTTTCCTTCTTAATATCAGGATTTATGCACCCAGTTTCCTGATGAACAAAATTACGCCAATTTCATGTTATTGGAATGAGGTGGGAAGTAAATGCGTAAATTGATCGATATCCTATTGTTGGCATTGTAGGAGGACATTTTTATATAGTTCAGAAATGTTTGGGAAGATCAAGTTGGTAGAGCTGTACAGTAACCCCGCATCACCTGACAAAATTTTCTTCATTCATTTATTCAACCCACGTTTATTGGATGCTCACTGTGCTTATTTGCTAAGCCCTGGAGACCTGTGGCCAGAGTCTGACAACTGATGGGCATGCCCTGAATGCTGGACTCTTTAAAAATATGTCCTCTTATTGGTCAGGAAGGAAGAAAAACATCAAGTTCACTCCCATCACCCTTACAGTCTGGGGACCCAGATGCATGAGCAGTCATTGTGTCACGTGGTCATTGTTGATAGTCTCCTATACAGGGTTCATGGGATGGGGCCAGTAGCTCTGCCCTGGAGACCGCATCCTTGTTCTTTCAAGAAACTGCCCTGAGTTTTGTTTGCTTATCTTGCTTTGTTTTATTTTCGATAGATTTGTCATTTGAATCATCCTCCAAACAGAACAAACAAAAATTTCTTTTGAAAATCTTGTGCCTTGGGGCACCTGGGTGGCTCAGTCAGTTAAGAGTCTGCCTTCTGCTCAGGTCATGATCCCAGGGTCCTGGGATCGAGTCTTGCATCAGGCTCCTTGGTCAGCGAGCAGGGAGCCTGATTCTCCCTCTGCCTGCAGCTTCTCCTGCTTGTTCTCTCTCTCTCCCTGACAAAGAAGGAAGGAAGGAAGGAAAAGAGGGAGGGAGGGGAGGGGAGGGAGGGAAGGGAGGAAAATCTCATGCTTAGCAGAGTTTGGCTCCCAGGGGAATGTGTGCTGTACTAGAGGCAGACAAATGGGCATTTCTAAATCAGTATTCCTTTTTCTTTTGTGCATTTACCAACGCTAGTAGAAAAGTTTCCTTTTAAAGCCAAACCAAACACTCTTACACAATTCTTCTACAACTCTCTAGGCAGCTGGGTGGCTCAGTTGGTTAAGCCTCTGCCTTCAGCTCCGGTCATGATCCCAGGGTCCTGGGATTGAGTCCCGCATCGGCTCTCTGCTCATCGGGGAGCCGGCTTCTCCTCTTGTGCTCTCTCTCCGTGGCTGGCTCTTTTTTTCTCTCTCAAATAAATAGATAAAAATCTAAAAAAACAAACAAGCTCAACTCTGTGGGATAAAGATGGTCAAGTTGGAATTAGAACCCACAAACAAGCCAAAGTGAACCTAATACTGGAAGAATGGACCAAGACCAAAACAAAATCAGAAGAAAACAAAACAAGAAAGGGAGGGAACTGGATGTGTAGGGGATAGAAGCTGAACTTTCTGAATATGACTTGTGGTTTTTAGATGGGACTTTGGAAACATGTAAATATTTAAACATGTAAAAAGTTAAATGAATTTTGTGGGGAAAATTTGACCTCATACTTCTTATTTGCTCATATGGACTCCCCACTTCCAAGCTGTAGTCTGCTGAGGCGCCGGAAAGTCAGACAGGAAGACATGAGCAGAGAGACTCTTCCAAGTTGTGCATCTTGAGGGAGGCTGTCCCCATGAGCTCTCATTCCTTGGATCTGAATCTGATCGAATCTCACTGGGGACACTGCCTAGCACCAAATTATCTACCTTTTGGAGATTCTTTTTTTTTTTTTTAAATTCCTGTTTCATGTGGCATGTGTTGCCTTCTCTGATAAGTTCTTGTATGACTGTCCCCCCAGTAATTCATTTCGAAGGAGAATTATGCGAAATGACATGCAAATGCTTAACTCTATTTAGGTGTCTCTTTAGCTCCAAATTGATCACTTGCAGGCCTTCATGGTACCCCAAAGTGCTTACCAGTGACCTGTTGGTTGACCCTATTCACGATTTTTTTTTTTACAGTGATAGGATATATATAACATGAAATTTACCTTTTCCACCGTTTTTAAGTGTCCTTTCAGTGACATGACGCATATTCGCATGGTGTGACCATCACCATCATCCATCTCCAGATACTTTTCATTTTTCTGAACTCAAACTGTATCCACCAAACAGTAACTTCCTTGTTTTGTCTTCCCTTTAGCCCCTGGCAAGCAAGCATCCTTCTACTTTCTGTGTCTAGGAATTTGACAATTCTAGGTACTTCATATAAGTGGAATGCTACAGTTTTTGTTCTTTTGTATGTCTTATTTCATAAGCACATTAGCGAGGTATCTTCAGGGTTCATCTGTATCATAGCCTGTTATTGGAATTTGATTCCTTTCTCTGGCTGAATAGTATTCTGTGCACCACAGAATGACTGTTTGGGTGCCCCTCCCCCCAAATCCATATGTTTAAATCCAGACTTGCCAGGTGATAGCATTTGGAGGTGGAGCCTTTAGGAGGTGATTAGGTCATGAGGGTGGAGCCTCATGCGTGGGATCAGTGGTCTTATAAAAGAGACCCCAGGGAGCTGCCTTGCCCCTTTTGCCATTTGGGGACACAGTGTTTTATATACCACATCTTCCTTATCCATTTTTCTCTCAATGGACACTTGGGCTGTTTCCATAGTTTGGCTGTTATTGATAATGTTGCTATAAGCATTGGGGCGCATATGCCCCTTTGAATCAGTATTTTTGTATGCTTCGGATAAATACCCAGTAGTGCGATTGCTGGATCATAGGATAGTTCTGCTTTTAATTTTTTGGGGAAACTCTGTACTGTTTTCCAGAATGGCTGAGCCAGTTTGTATTTCCACCAACAGTGCAGGGTTCCCCTTTCTCCTCATCCTTGCCACCTTCTGTTGTTTCTTTGTGTTTTCTGTTTTGATACTGCGCATCTTTTCATGTGTTTACTCACCATTTGTATGTCTTCTTGGGAGAAATGTCTATTCAAGTCCTTTGCACATTTTTAATTGTTTTGTTTTGTTGTTGAGTTGTAGGATTTCCTTATGCATTCTAGATCGATCTATGTATCTATCTATCTCTATCTATCTACATTTTTTTAAGTGAGAGGGTGAGTGGGGGTTGGGGCAGAGGGAGAGAGAGAAAGAATCTTAAGCAGGCTGCACACTCAGCACAGAGCCCAGTGCAGAGCTCAGTCCCACAACCCTGAGATGACGAACTGAGCCAAGATCAAGAGTCAGACACTTAACCAACTGAGCCATCCAGGTGCCCCTGCATTCTGGATATTAATCACTTATCAAATATATGATTTACAGATATTTTCTCATATTCAGAAGGTTGTCTTTTCATTCTGTTGATAGTGTCCTTTGATGCACAGAATCGTTTAGTTTTGATGAAATCCATTTTGTCTGTTTTTTTCTTTGCTGCCTCTGCTTTTGACATCATAGCCAAGAAATCATTGCCATATTCAATGTCATGAAAAATTTTCTCTATGTCTTCTCCCAGTAGTTTCATAGTTTTAGCTTTTGGGCTTAGGTCTTTGATCCACATTAAGTTAATTTTTAAAAAAATATTTTATTTACTCATTTGACAGAGAGAGAGAGAAATCATAAGTAGGCAGAGCAGCAGGCAGAGTGAGAGGGGGAGCAGGCTCCCTGCTGAGCAGAGAGCCCGATGTGGGGCTCGATCCCAGGACCCTGAGATCATGACCTGAGCTAAAGGCAGAGGCTTAACCCACTGAGCCACCCAGGGGCCCTTAAGTTAATTTTTGTATGTAATCATATTTACTTTTGATATTAAAAAAATATATATGAATATACAAGATCTTATACAAAGATGGTAGTCAAGTCTGCTTAAACTTGTGAAAAACAGACTTCTGTATACTTGTTGACCAGTTTTCATCACTTTGCTGACCTGGTTTCATCTGTCTCCTCTGCCTTTTGTTTTTCCTGGAGTTTTTTTATTTTTAATTTTTTTTTTTTAGAGAGTGCTCATGCCCATGTGCATGTACAGTTGGTGATGAGGGGCAGAGGGAGAAGGACAGAAAGATTCCCAAGCCCCAAGCAGGGTCAGGGCTCAGCATGGATCCAACATGGGGCATGATACCTTGACACCAAGATCATGACTTGAGCCAAAATCAAGAGTTGGGTGTTTAACTGACTGAGTCACACAGGTGCCCTTATCCTGGAGTATTTTTATTTATTTATTTATTTTTAAAGATTTTGTTTATTTACTTAAGAGAGAAGGAGAATGTGTAAGCAGGGGGAGAGGGAGATGCAAGCTCCCCATTGAGCAGGGAGCCTGACATGGGGCTTGATCCCATGACTCTGGGATCATGACCTGAGCCAAAGGCAGACACTTAAGCTACTGAGCAATCCAGGAGCCCCTGGAGTATTTTTTAATATTTTATTTACTTATTTGAGAGCGAGTGAGCGACAAAGAGCATGCGATCGAGGAGGGTCAGAGGGAGAAGCAGACTCCCTGCTGAGCAGGGAGCCCCGTGTAGGTCTCAGTCCTGGGACTCCAGGATGGTGATCTGAGCCAAAGGTGGAGGTTTAACTGACTGAGCCACCCAGGAGCCCTTTTCTAGAGTATTTTAAAGCAAATGCCAGGCACCTTATATTTTACTTGCAAATATTTCATTGTGCATCTCTCAAGGATTATGTAGGGATTTTTTTTTTGTCCTTATAACCATAGTGCCATTATCACACCTAAAATGAATACAAATCCTAAATATCACATAATTGCAGTCCAAATTCAGATTTTTCCTCTGGAATTAAACCATGTCACTTCAGCATAGTATCACGCAGACCCCCTCTGGGCCCTTCCTGGGAACTAGTCCCACATCCACTGGCTTCCAGGAGCCAGAAGTATTTCTGGAATGTAATCAAGAGTTGAAAATACTTGTGTGCTTGTGGTGGGGGGAGCATGGTCATGGAGGGGAGCTGGTGTTCTCTGCATCAGGCTAAGCGAGACTGCCCGTAGAGGAGCCAAGAGGGAGAGGGAGCCAGCAGCTCCAGGTTATGCATGTCTGCAGTTAGGAGCACAGGTTTGGGGTAAGATAGCCTGTCGCTAGTGTGTGTGACCCTGGGCAGGTGGCTTCACCTCTTTGAACCTCCATTTCTTTGGCAATGGGAACAATAAGAGTGCCTGCTTTGTATTAAATAGTGCACAGAGAGGGCCTGACAGTGTTGTTAAGTATTCAGGGAAGGTTGGATGTTGTCAATGGTGCCATCACTGTAATCATTATTGGGGTGATTATTGTTATCCCGGTGGAGATCACAGGCCACTGAGGCTCATAGCCTGGCTCTTGGCTGTCCCCCTGGGAACATGGCCTGGGGACACCAAAGTTTCAGGGCCACCCAGTGATTTGAAGAAGAGTAGTACCTCTTGGAAGCCCAGTGGTGTTTTGATGTTCCCGTATGGTGCCCATGTCCAGAAATTGTGGCAGAATTTCAGTGCCAGCTCACATTTCTCTGTGCCCTTGTTCTCTGGGGGAAACCTTTTGATCAAGTCTTGTGTGAATCAGTGGAAGGACAAATGGAAGGCATTGACTCTTTCAAAGGTCCACACCAGCTACTTTCGTAGCGACTTTCAACCAGAGTAGATCTGGCTTCAAAGGTAACACGACTGGTGCGGGTGTTTTCCCCAAATGCTAACTTAAAACATTAGATTCCTCCAGACACTCTCTCCGTGGACAAGGGAAAGGAGGGGGTTGGCACAGAAAATGTTTGCTGCCCAGATGGGACCCATTCTAGGGAAGGCCACCCAGACGTTCCTTGGGCCGTGGGCCTTGATGTTGGTACAGAGGATGCTGGAAGGAAAGAGCAACTTCCAAGTAGAAGGGACCGGAGCTAGGAAAACCCACAGCATTTGGGTAATAAATAAATAGTGCATAGATTATATAAGAAATGACAGCTATTGTTTTGAGTCTGGAGGCTGGTTCCTTCTGGAGCAGTCAGCTGTGTAGCCCAGGGGAACAGCTGTTCCAGCTAGCTCAGGATGATCCTGGTTGGTTTCCATTTCCCAAACCCTCAGTGAATGCTCCTACCAGCCCCTCCCCAGGCATCTGGGCAACCCATTGGTTCTTCTGGCCAAACCCTGGTATCTTCCCATCTCACACGTAAATCTCCTGGTTGGGGTCCAAAGAGCTTTCATTGTCAAAGGCCCCAGTAGAGTTCAGTGGGGACCTGCCAGGGTCCCCACCAGCGCCATGTGGATCAGCTGGGTCAAACCCTGCCAGACCCCCAACCCCGGCTGCTTCCCTGCCTACTCTCCCCAGAGCAGGGGGTTTCCCTGCCCTACCCCATCCATGTGCCCAGCCACGTCCAGGCCCTCTGACCTCCCAGCTGAAACAAGGGGCCCGAGAGTCTGCGATTCTGCTAATGCATTGGCCATCTCACCTTTAGTTCCTCGTTCACGAAATGAGGATGATTGTTGCTTCCCCATGGGGCAGCCATGAGCCTCCCAATGGCACAGGTCACCCTCGGAATCAACTGCCCAAACAGCCCTACCCTGTGAGACAAATGACTTCCCTGCTCTACTTGAAATGTTTCTTATTTTATGTTATTTGGGGAAGAGAAAGGAGGAGGAGAGGATATGTGGCTGGTTGTAAAAATAGATGTTTTTACTTGGAGAGGGGCTGAAGCTGTTTTGCATTTCTTCGAGGAGCCTTCAGATGTGTCCTTCAAGGTCTTTGCCTTCTGATTAGGCAAGAGGCGCAGTGATTAACCACTCTTCCCTGTGGGCCAAACTGTCTAAAAGACCTACTGGCGCTTAATAAGGAGCCATGAAAGACCATCTTGAGGGGACAAGTCTGCTTACACTGTCTGCTTTCCATTTAAACAAGCCATTTGTTTGCCTGCAAGATAGATGGTTGGGCTCCACGGGCCAACCGGTGCCCTGCGCAAGCATGGGTAATGCTGGAAGGTGCTGCGCATGCGTGTCTCTGGTTTGAGCCCGTCCGGCCCCACCTCTGCTTGGGGATCGGTGCTTTCCCCAACCAACCACCACCCCTCACCCCCTACCCCAAAGCCCGGGCACTGCTTCTCCCTCACTCAGAGCTTTGTGGTCCTCGAGATGACTTACTGTTTTGGTTGTTTTCTGAATCTGTGGGTTTGCCTGGAAAACAACTTCTTCCAGGAAAAGAAGATAAAAGTACTTAACAGGAACGTCAACAGTCACAATCCCTTAGCCTTTTATGGCCCTTCGATGTTTAGAAAATGCAGTTCAGCCATGATTGCTTAGAGAACCCAAACACTAGCCCCAAGAAGGGAGGAGGCATAGGTATTCTGTTAACGCCCCTGTATGGATGGGCAAAGTAAGGCTGGGGGAGTAGAGTTACACAGGTAATGTGTTAGAGCTGGACTCCTGATTCTCTGACACCCTGGGTTTGGTTCCTGGATGTTGGCCTTGGTATGGGGAGGCTTAGAGAGGTCACTGATATCATTTGAACCCTGGTTTTTGTTTTGTTTTTTATCTGTGTGACAAAGAAGTTAATCATCCTGTACCAAAGAGAGGATTGGGTGAAATTGCACCTAGAAAGTCCCCACAATGGGAGCCGGCATTATTCTTGCTAAGACTCTTACTAATTATCATCAGTAACTATTCTTGCTAGTCAGATGCAGAGAGTCAGGTGCCCAGGCAGCCCCACCCACATTGCTGGCAGGCACTCTCGGTCACCTGCAGAGTGTCCTGCAGTCTGTAGACCTCAGGTGCTTCCTGTGATGGGCATGGAGGATGGGTGTGGCAGGCAGAGTCCTGGTGACCCCAAGAGTCCTGTCCCCCTCCTGGGGGTGTGGCTCTGCAATCTCTTCCCCTTGAGTGTGGGCAGCCTGGGAAGGTGGTGGATTACCCCCAGGATGATGTCACATTTGACGGCAAAGGGATTTTGAAGATGGAATTGAGGTTAACTTTGAGTTGAGTTATTTGAGATCATCTGGGTAGGCCTGACCTTGAAATCTGGGTGAAGTCAGAGGCAAGAAGTCCGAGGGATCTGAAGCATGAGAGGTCTCTGCAGAGGGCCACCTGGCCTCTAGGACCTAAAAGTGGCCCTGGCCAACAGCAAGCAAAAGGCTGGGGGTCTCTGTCCTGTACCCGCAAGGAACTGAATTCTGACAACCATGCGAGCTTGAGAGAGGCCCCTGAGCTTCAGAAAGGAATGTGATTTTACCGTGATTTCAGCCCTCACAGGACACACAGACCTTGAGCAGTGGACCCAGACTTCTCACCTACAGAGACCGTGGGTTAAGTTTTAAGCTGCCAAGTGCATGGCAGTTTGTCGTGACAGAAAACCAATGCAATGGGCAAAGCCGCTTCGCGGGGGGGGGGGGGGGGGGGATTAGTTATCTATTGCTGTGAACACATTTCCACCAAACTTAACGGCTTAAACCACTGCCGTTTATTGTCTCATAGTTTCCAGGCGTTCGGAATGCAGGTGGGGCTTTAAACCGTGCCTCTGCTTCAGGGTCTCTGCTTGGACCCAGACGTCCTCAGAGCTGTTTCCTCACTTTCTTTAGGTTCCTCCTCCCCGGACACATCCTCCGAGATGTGGAGATGGGAGCACATCCCACTCTGTCTCCTGTATGCCCATTTAATTTCTTTTCACGGTGCTTGTGTGTTAAATTGTGCCCCTCAAAAAGATATGTTCAAGTTCTAACCACTGCTCCATGTGAGTGGGACCTTATTTGGAAATAAATTTTGGCAGATGTGGCCAAGTTAATAGAGGGTCACCTCGGGTTAGGATGGGCCCCTACCTAATGACTAGTGTCCATAGGAGAGAAATTTAGGCACACAGACACAGAGGGAGCACCATGTGACCGACAGATGCAGAGGTTGAAGTGATGCGTCTGTAAGCCAGGGAGTACCAAGGATAGCTGGCAGCCACCAGAAACTAGGGAGGCAAGGAAAATTCCTCCTCTAGAGCTTTCAGAGACAGCGTGGCCCTGGTGACACCTTGATTTTGGATCCCTGGCTTCCAGAACTATTAGACAATAAATTTCTGCTGTTTCAACCTCCCAAGTTTATGCATACTTGATATAGCATATACGTGATGTAGCAGCCAAAAGATATTAATACACTACTTGTCACCATCTCTCTCTTTCTCTATCCATCCATCCATCAATCGATTGATCAGATGATCTATCCATCCATCCATCCATCCATCCATCCATTGATTCATCCATCCATCCACCGGTTGATCGATCTGTCTAGTGTATGGTTTATAGTGTGTGTTCCCACTGGCATTAAGTTTCTTGAGAACAGTTGACTTTCTTTTGTTCCCAGGGCAACCTGCTGTACCTAAATCAGGGCTTGCTTGGAACGGGACTTTATAAGAATGTGCTGAGTGAATTAATGAATATTTATTTAGTTGAAAAGTGCCCATGATATAAATCCTGTATATGCCACATTCTTCTACCATTAAGAAGGTTAAGAAAGAAATATGGTGAGTTCCACCGATCTGTTTCATGATGAATTTATTTTTTAACATCTAAAGACCGAATCTTTAGGAAAAAGATATTTCCAATAAAAACCTCAGCCAGGAAACTCAAGAAAATAATGATTCCGTTGTGAATAAGAAAAAGGGACAGAGGTATTGAAAATTTATTTTTCCTGTAGCCTGCTGCTGGAGCATAACTCTTTGTGAGCTAAATTCCACTGACTGCCTGGATTGGGAGCAGGACGTAGTTTCGCTGACAACAGAGAGAAACGGATGGGGGAGGGTAGCCTTTACAGTTAATTAGGAATGAAATTGATACAAAACTCTGACTTTTGAGGAGCTCCTTTGAAAATCTGATGAAAGCTAAGGACCGAGACAAAAGTGCCCATTCATGTGAACCCTCACACGTGGTGTCAGGGTTTGGAGGATTTGCTGAGGCCGGAGGTGAAAAACACTTGTCCTGAAGGGTCTGTCAGAGTACGTCCACGTTCCTGACTGGGACTGACCCCCATCCCTTCGCCGAAGTCCAAATCCCCCTTGGCCACAGGCGAGCTGGGGCAGTGTCCATACATCAAGGCTGAACACCATCTCTTCAGATCTCAGGGAAATAAAAATGGTTTTCTGTTATTCAGGGAAATGCAAACTTTTGGACAATTGTAAAATGAATGACTCCATGTGGTTGTTCCGTGTCTTTGTTTCAAAGTTCTCAGGGCGCTTTGTTTCAAGCTACTAGGAACAAAACCCCCACAGGGGTGTGCCAGGTTAGGGTGTAGGACTTGTGTGAGGCCCCCCTCAGGGAGCTTTTGGGGGTGCAGGGTGTTAATCAGCCTGTGGCCTTGACTGTTCAGAGGCGAATGTCAGAAGGAAGTGAAAAAACAACACTGACTTTGGACAGACTCAAAGGGCCAGCTCGCCCATTCACAAGCTGTGTGATCTTAGGCAAGTTACTTAACCAGCCTGCCTGAACCTCCATTTCTCCCTCTACGTAAGATGAGACTAATAGCACTTAGCTTTTAGGATTGTTGTCAGATTAAGAATTACACATTATAAGCACCTACGGTAGGAGTGGTAGCTGTTGGTGATATCCTTAATGTTGATGGTACCTTGCAGTTTGTGATGGATATCCCGTATCTGGTGGTGTATCAGAAATATCTGGGAAGCACTTAAGAAAAGCTCTCAGGCCCCACCCAAGAACAACTGAATTGGACTTTCTTGGAATAGAGCCCATATACGCAGGGTATCAGCAGTTGGCTTCTCCAGACCCTTCCATGGCCCTGCTCTGGGCCCCAGGAGGCCACCCAGTATGGCCGGTGACTTCCAGCTGGGTCTCAGTTAACCTTCCAGAAGGTCACTGCAGACTTACTGGTCCTTCAAGCAAAGGGATGTCCCTCTAGTTCCCATCAGACAGCATCTTCACACAGTTCCCACAGCTGTTCCCTCTACCAGCCCTTTCTGTCTTTTGGATGTTTAAATATGTACCTGGGACTTTGTTCTAACCAAGGGTGGTGAGATGACAGACACGGAGACAACAGGCTTGAGAGAAATGTTTATTCTCCGTGGTTCCCAAGAGGAGGGGCCACAGCCTGCCATGCAGGACCACACGAAGAAGCATTAGGAGGCAGAGGGAGTGAGGAGATGCATGCATGGCCAGAGCCAGTGTTGTGGTTTCCATGGAGAGGAAGGGGTGAGGCAGGCTAGGCAAGATGAGCTAGTTTAGGATTGCGTTGTTTAAAGAATTTTGGCAGGCTCCGGGCAAAAGATGGTTCCTAGTCGTCTGGGACCTGGCCCTGGGGTGATCTGGGGCCGGGGGCTTGCTGCTTGTGGCATGTGAGAGTCAGCTAAAGGAGGCAGCTAGGGGTACGTATGGGCTTTGGATTGGTTAGTGTGTGTATAAAAGATGAGCTTGAAGGAAAGTTGTTGGCTATTTCTTAGGAATTCGCTTATCCAGATTGGGTGGTGGTTGCTTTCTGGCCAAAAAAGCCTCAGAAGATGTCAAGACATCCTAAAACATAAAAAAGCCCATAAAACACAAAAACTAACAGAAGGTGATGAGTGTGTCTTTGGCTACTGAGAATTGCCCCATCCCTTGTTACAGCTTTGTAAGTTTCTTTCTTGTCTTCATCGTCATCGTCGTTGTCTTCTTCTCCTTCTCCTCCTCTTCCTCATCCTCCTCCTCCTTCTCCTCTTCCTCATCCTCCTCCTTCTTCTCCTTCATCTTTTTCTCCTTCATCGTCTTCTTTGTCTTCTTCTTCTTCTTGCCTTGTAAATTTATTTATTAAACTCTTCTCAAACCACCCCGGAAGAATGCTGTTTTCTACCAGGGGCCTAACGGACATGTGAAGAGGGTACTGATGTAGCTGGTGGCTGGAATGGGGGTCTTTCGGAACCAGTTCGTGCATGCACGGAGCAGATAGTTTGCAGAACCCGCTCAGATGGTCTGATTAGGCCTTCACAGTAAGCCAGCAAGGAAGGGAGACTTGAGAATGGTTGTCACATGCACTAACCAGGAACAGACAGCGCAGGCTTTGCGTTGGTGGCGGGGGCGGGGGGCGTGCTGGGACAGGCTTCTGAGGCTCAGGTGCCTGCCACAGACCTCAGGGCAGCTTCTCCTGGTGGGCTCTTGGGAGTTGGTGGCCTGCCCGGTGGGGTCCCTCGGTGGGACTTGGCTCCTTGGTACAGGCGGTGTGTCCATGTTCAGTGGCCTAGCCCTAGCCACTGTATTCTCTGACAGTCCAGATGGCTCTAGGAAGCAGGTGCCCAGGAACAGGGGCGTCTCCAGATTTCTAGCTAAGTGAGCTGCTTGTATGGCATGAGCGAGGCATTTTCCCCAACGCCCCATCTTTGGTCCGCATTATGGTGTCCATTCTCCTCCCTGTCTTGCAGCTCTGTGTTCTTTTCCACCCTCTGGCCTGTTAACGAGCTTCGATCTCGACCTTTCCCCTCTCCCCACCAGCATCCTCTGCTGCTTTGTGCTCGCTATGACTCCTGGATTGACGGCCAGCTTGTGGTCTGAGTAGGGAGCTGGGAGGATTCATGGCCTAGGTGGGGAAAGGAGGGCAGTGCCCAGCTCTATGGCTCTGGACAGTTCTTCCAGACAGTCTCTAGTGGAGGAAGGGCTGGGTTTGCAGGGATCTGTAATCACAGGAGCCCAGGCCTGTTTGGTCAGCCCTCGGACACTGACTCCTGGCAAAGGATGGACACAAGAGCACAGAGGGTGAGGCCAGGTGGGACCTAAGAGCTCAGCTCACAGCTGATCCAGAGCAGAGCCTGGATTGTCCACTTGAAGCAAACTACAGTCCCAGGGAGGAGCCCAAGAAAGGACTGAGCCAGGCTTTGACCCATCAGAACTATCTATTGATTTACGAGCGTGGCCTGACAGCTGCTGTTTATCAGGCAGATAGACATCCTCATGCTGAACCTCCAGGGTCTGGATATGGAGGGGATGAAGTCCTTGGAGTGTGAAGAGTAAAGTTTTGAAAGGGCTGATTGAGCTGCCTGGAGTGCCATGTGAACCATGAGCCAAAATTTGTTGTTCTAGGAATGATGCATTAGGATGCTTGCTGTAAGAAGGGCCAGCAAGAGGAGATACCTAAGAAAAATAAAACAAAACCTTGCTCGCGTGACAAATGCTCCCTTTGGGCCTCTGTGCAGTGAGGCTTCCTGGATGAGACATTTGTGGCCTATCCCTGCTTCTGAGACTAGAAGGTTCTATCCATTCTAGGACTCGTAGGGAGGAACATGCCATCTCCTGCCACAACCAAGCATGCTTATCACCAGCTACCACCAACCTGCCTGGGAGATGGGCAGCTTGGCCACTCTGCCCGCAGGCGTGGGCTCTCTGGGGACGGCAGCAGATGGCAGGTTGCCCCCAGCTCTGTCAGACTGTGACAGACTCTAGCGCCCATCCTGGCTGCCTGCTTGGGTCTTGGCTCACCCAAAGGCACTTGGCTGGGGCCTTTCTCCAAGATCCTGGGTGCAGATTGCCCTATCTCCTGCTTTTTATCCAAGCCCTATTCCTGAAGCTGACCCACCTTCCAAATTTGGGTTCTGGTCTCCCATATGTGTGTAGGGGATGCATAGACTTTGTAGAATCTGGTGGGGCTGATAGAAACAGTATCTCAGAGGAAGGATATGAACGCTGCCCAGGCAGACAAGGCTAGAAGCAGAGAGGGATAGACAGGAGGTGGACGGAGGGATTCTCCCCCAGGCAGTGTCCTGGGAGTAAAGAGGGCCTTTCTGATCATGTTTAAAGTTGAGAATTCTCAGTCTCTGTACACGTATTCAAAAAAGTCGAAAGCCAGGGCTTGAATAGATATTTGCACACCTGTGTTCATAGCACCATTACTCCCCATCATGTCCAGTGAGGCATGGACTGAGAAGCACAAGGTAGTCTGTCCACACAATGGAGTATCATTCAGTCTTAGAAAGGAAGGGAGTTCTGGCTCACACCATGGCATGCACGAGCCTTGACGACAAGATGCTAAGTGAAATTTATTAGTCCCAAAAGGACAAATGTCATATGATTCCAGCCATACAAGGTGCTAGTGTAGTGAGATTCACAGAGACAGAAAGTAGAATGGTAGCTCCCTATGGCTGAGGGAGAGGAGGAATGGGGAGTTGTTTCATGGGGACAAGGTTTCAGTTTTGAAAGAGGAAAGAATTCCAGATGGTGGCGATGGCCTCATAACAACGCGAACAGACTCCGTGTCACTGAACCATGCACTTAAAAATTGCCAAAATGGTGAATTTTATGTTATGTGTATTTTACCACAGTAAAAACATTTTTTTACCTTTAGGGTTTTATAAATTAAACATGAGGTCCTGTCCTCCAGCACGCCACAGAGGGGAACTGTAGGCTCCAAGACCTTGGCACGGTCCTCTGCTGAGCTGCCTCCCTGGCAGAACGACAGTGTCTTGTCTGGGCCACAGGGGCACCTTGAGGATGGGAGGTGCCAAGCTCTGCTCCCGGCCCACCTTGGGCCGTCAGGCTGTCCCCCACCCCTGGTGCTCCCAGTCATCCCATTGTGTGTGTGTGCACTGTCACCCGCTCAGAAGGATGGGGGGCTGGGTGTGGGGAAGGATGCGCGGCGGTTACACTGAGATGTGGGCATGATCTCAGACACTTAAACAGACGACGGAGTTGTGTTTTGAAGCTCAAGGCCAAGTGTTTTGAAGCTCAAGGCCAAGACCTACAAGGTCTCTCCTCAATCAGAGGAGAGTATTCCTCTCCCACCTGTCTCTCCCTCTGAAGTGGATTAAAGAGGAAGTGGAATGATGCTGCCATGTGCCCTACCCCCCAACCCCAGGTCATGCGGGTTGGGCTTGTTGCTGGATTTGCCCTCAGTCATCTGCACAACCCCCTCAACTCTGAGCTCCGTCTACTCTGGCTCATCCCAACTCTGAGCTCCCCAAGCGTAGAACCATGGCAGAATCCAGCCACCTCTCCAGCTACAAAGCGCCTTCTCCCAAAGCGAGGGACGTGCATGCCCCAGGAGAAGGTGTTCCTCCGTACGCAGGCGCACAAACACACACCCACGCATGCGTGCCCGGCATCCGCGCCCGGCATCCACGCCCAGCAACCGTGTTGGAGAATGTTCCCCCGATGTTCAGCAGAAAGCCGCGTGTGGGTGCAGCTGTGTCCCTAATGCCTTTGACTCCGGCCCGTACCCCTTATTTCACTATCTGAGAGTGCAGGCTGCAGACTCCGTGTCTCCAGCAAGCTGCGGTGCCTGGTTATAATTTAATAACTTCCTTTCCTTGTATTTATTTTTAGGGTCTCTATTTTTGGCAAGTGGAGCTGGTTTTCTATTTACCGTAGTGTATAACGTTTACTTTTAGAATAACTTCAAGTGCAAAAAAACCTGTGAGTTGATTTAAAGAGAAATATTAAATCAGTAACCGGAGAAGTGTGTGGCTCTGGTGGGACTCCAGGAGGTTGGGGAGGGCGTAGCACAGTGCGGATTTGGCAACACGGGGTCGGAGGTTTGAGAGACCCTGCCCCGGATACTCCTGTGCACCCTGTAGATAGTAGCTCAGAGTCGAGCTACTCCGTAGTTTTTCCTGACACCCCAGCGCCCCCAAGGCAGCGTGGAGAGCAGCTGGTGTTCGTGGCACGCGTCTTGCTCTATGGAAATTGCCTCTTTGTAGGTGCAAAGAATATGCTTACTGAGACGGAGCGGAGATGGGGCCACCTCTGGATCCCGAGCCCCCATCTCAGAGCCAGCCTGGAGCAGACATGAGGAGATTTTTTTCCGCCTGCAGGCTGCTGGCTGAGAGGGGTGGAAGGTGAGCTCACCCCAAGGTGAGGTCAGCTCTCCCAGATTTCTCTCTTTCCCAAAGGTCCTGTCAGTGCAGCCACAGATGTTCCTGTTTGTCCCCTGAGCGCCTTGTCAATGAATTTTGTCAACTCATCTTTTTTTTTTTTTTTAAGATCTTCTATTTATTTATTTGACAGATCACAAGTAGGCAGAGAGGCAGGCAGAGAGAGAGAGGAGGAAGCAGGCTCCCCACTGAGCAGAGAGCCCGATGCGGGGCTCGATCCCAGGACCCTGGGATCACGACCTGAGCCAAAGGCCCCAACCCACTGAGCCACCCAGGTGCCCCTGTCAACTCATCTTTTTATGAGATTCTTCATCTTGTAGTAATAACACGAGTGTATTATCACAGGACTCTGGCACTTTACATTTCATACCTTTTTCCCACATGTATTTTTTATTTATTCTTCAAAATACACTCCTCGGTGGAGGGAGTATGATCCCCATTTTATAGCTGGGGAGGCTCTAGCTTGCCCCGCAGTCGTGCAACTAGAATAGGGACACACACTGCCATCTCCTGATTCCTGTACCTGTTCTGCTGCCCCACTGCGCCTGCCGTGTCACTCGTTAACCCTCAGACATGGCTGTCCCCTGCCTGGCCAAGCCTAATGGGGGTTGGAGCTGCTCTGATGACCTCACTTGGTAGGCAAGTGTTAGGGTTCCCAAGCAGATACACACTGAGCCCCAGATGGACCATGACTGTGGCTCTGAGGTGTCCTGTGCAGCCAAGAGCAGCAGGTGCAGGGCCACCCCCCCCCCCCCCCTGCCCCAGCTCTAAGGACCCAGGAGACAACAGCCTGCTTGGTCCATGGACGGGCAAGACTCAGAAGGAGAGGGGTTCTCTGAGGGTACTGCCTCGTTGTGCACACTGCAGCCTGGAATGCACCCCGCTGCGGGCACCCAGGCCCTTCTCCGGTTTCTGCTGCTGTGTCTGTAAGCACTGGGATCCTCCAGCCTGGGGAACCTCAGAATGATCACACAAAGAAAAGTTAGGACTTTTCTTTGTGACAGCAGTAGGAAAAAAACAAAACAAAACTCATCTCTTAGGATAGTGCTCCTGATGGCCAGCGAGCAGTGCTCCTCTTATCCTCCCACAAACTGGTGGGTCTTGTTGATGTGTCCGATTGGAAGATATGATAACAGCACAGCACAGAAGTAGAGAGGCATTTAGGAGGGATGCGAGCCACCCTCGGGGACAGTGATGATGACCCGGGACCTTGAAGACAGAGTAGAGGGATAGTAGCAGGGAGGTTCAGAGGGTGGGTGAGTGTGGTCACCTAAGAGGCTTTCTGAAAGCTTTTCTGGAGGCTTATCTTCGGAAGCAGGCACTGTATACGAACATCTGGGGTTGATCGAGAAGCTGGTTTAGAAACCGAGTGGTCACCAGCATCACTGAGTCACTCACTGGTTAATACTCAGTATCCCCGGAGAGACAAATGCTACATGACCGCATTTACATGAGGAATCTCATAAAACAGACTCAGAATCAGGGAGCCCCGGCTGGTTTCCTGGGACTCGAAAGAGGGGGATCGTGAGGTGATGGTCCAAGGACCATCTCATGTTTGCAGTTAGGTTTACAGCTGTGGTCCCAGCATCAAGGGGCCCAGATCATGCTAGATAGTATGCTGGGACGGGGAAGGGAGTGGTGGCCAGAAAGCACAGGCAAGCCGGACAAGGTTCTCCTGCTGCTTTTTGGCATGCCAGGTCTGAGCTGTCCCTCCCGGCCAGGCTCAGCCATGCTGTGGTCAGAGAGCAATGTCAGGGGGGTTATCTGCGGCTGAATGCTATGAAGAATGCTATTAAACCCTCGACTGGGTTCCTGACCTCCAGAGAGAGAGAGAGAGAGAGAGAAAACAGATGCACGCTTTAACCCCTTCTTGCCACGGGAGGAGCCCGGCACCTGAGGTTTTAGCAACTCAGCCCAAGCTAGGGAATTTCTGGCCTTTGGACCCTAAGGGTTAATGAGAGCCCCGTGTTCCCAGGGCCAAATGTTGGAAGTCCCGGAGCTTTGCTTCAGGATCTCTGAACCCCCAGCCCTTAGAAGCCCATCACCTGTCAGGGTCTGATTAACAACTGGCGAGCCCACCCTTGCTTCCTGGAGGGTTCAGTGTACACATCGTGTGGGGCATGGAGGTAGAAGTACTGTTTTCTTTTGCCCCTGGGAGGTCAGGAGCCCTTCACAAGACCTGCATTCTCCACCTGGCTGGGCTTTGGATATGCTTCTAAAATCAAATTAACTCATTTGAGGGCTCTCCGCAGAGCTGCGCTTCACTCCTGTTAACAGTAATGTGTTAAATACATGGCCCGTGTTGTCATTTACAAAATAGTGGCATTTTGGAAGCACACGGAGCTTAAGTTGAATACTTCTGTTCAAGTACCATGGTGGCTGCTGTGTGTGTGACCTTTGGCAACTCACACTCTGCGCTGTGCTTCCTGGTCTTCAAAGCCACGCTCATCCTCATTGAGCTGTTATCAGGCCTTGTGCCCTCGGGGGATCAGCAGACCTAGCTTCCAGGCCAGTTTTGTTTGGCTGGTACAGCGTTGGAAAGCGTTTAAGTTTAAACAGTTAAAAATATAAGTGTCTGTTTAAATTCCTGCTTTCCATATTCTTTCTCTCTTCTTCTTCTTCTTTTTTTTTTTTTTAAAGATTTTGTTTATTTATTTGACAGAGAGAGATCACAAGTAGATGGAGAGGCAGGCAGAGAGAGAGAGGGAAGCAGGCTCCCTGCTGAGCAGAGTCCCATGCGGGACTCTATCCCAGGACCCTGAGATCATGACCTGAGCCTAAGGCAGTGGCTTAACCCACTGAGCCACCCAGGCGCCCCTAAAGATTTCTTTATTAATTGGAGAGTGAGAGAGAGAGCGTGAGCAGGGAGAGGGGCAGAGGGAGAGGGAGGAGCCCACTCCCTGCTCAGCGGGGAGCTGGACGTGGGGAGGGAGCCGGCGTGGGGTTCAATCCCAGGACCCTGGGATCATGACCTGAGCCGAAGGCGACACTTAAACAACTGAGCCACCCTGGCGCCCCTCCATGTTCTTTAACAAGTGGGAAACTCTAGCAACAGAGGCTGGTATTCCTGCATTTCCAGAGTCAGGGCTGAGTGACAGCCACAGCCTTCACGTGTACCCCGGGGAATGACAACATCCTTATAAATAAATGCCTTATAAATAGCGATGTGCTGTAATTACATGTCCATCAGGGAGAAGATACTGTGTCTCAAAGGGGTGCTGAATGTGGAAGCAGTCCACGTATCCGTGGACAGACGCATGGATACACAAAATGTGGCATTTACATTGGAGTGCAGAAATCTACAAGTGAGATATTTGCAAAGAAATATTATTCAGCCTCTAAAAGAGGGGTGTTCTGACACATGCCACACTGGATGAAGCTTGAGGACATCATGTTAAGTGAAATAAGCTGTGCCCAAAAAGACAAGTAGCATATGATTGCATTTATATGAGCGGATTCCGCTTACATGACACCTTGGACTTGTCAGATTTATAGTGGCAGAAAGGAGAGTGGTGGTCGGCAGGGAGATGGGGAGTTAGTGTTTAACAGGGACAGAGTTTCTATTTGGGATGATGAAAAAGAGATGTGAATGGACTTCGCACCACTCAACTAAACACTTAAAATGGTTGAGATGGTATATTTTATGTGAAGTGTACGTTACCAAATGGAATAAATGTGAATGACTTGCTAACTGATGCCCGCAGACTTGTGGTGGGGGGTGTCAGATTTCTGCCCCTCAGCCTGCACCCTTGCCCATTTTAGGTTGCTGGAAACCCTGTGCAACAAGGAGCAAGTGGGCTGCTCCCCGGGACTGCTCCGTAACCAAGCTGGTTCCCCAGAGAGGGGAGACCTCCTGGTATTTGTGCCACATGGCCCAGGCAGGCCAAAGGGCCCATACCTGCACAGTGTCCTCCGCTGCAAAAGCAAGACCAGATGTTTGAGCTCTCCCTTGTTTATAAACAAAGCGTCTGTTCCTATCCAGACCCTTCATGTTTACGGGATGGAAGGGGAAGCGGCTGGGGTGGGGGAGGATTGCCTGTGCACACTGGGGTCAGTTGCTTTAGGGCACCTCCCTCCTCCCTGCCACCCTTAGCTGTGGGTGTCTTCAGAGAATTAATTAACTTCCCCTACCTGTTTCCTCATCTGTAAAACAGAGATGCTAATAATACCCATCTCATAGGGCCAAGTCTCAGGAATGTTTGCAAAGTACTCACAACAGCGCCAGGCCTAGCAAGTGCTCAGTATCTGCGTGTTATCCTCATGTCAGCCCCTCTTTCCCTGCCCTTCCCCCCACCCCCACACTTTTGCTGCCCCCTTTCCAGACACAATAATGCTTTCATTCAACCCCACCACTCCAGCCTGGGAAAAGAAAGCCAAACCCACGGACATCTTGGGCTGAGAAAATAAACTCCACTCCACGCATCTAATTAAAAGCAGGGTTTTCACAGAACACTTAAAATTCGGAATGTTTGTGTATTCTCCAGCTAGAGCAGAAAGAAATCTTTCTTTGACTCACGTATCACTTAGCCTGATGTCAAAACCCTGGTCGGGGCTAGGAAGGTGTACTGTGGCTTTCCAAAGAAGTGGGATCCCCAGAGCAAAACAATCCATTGGGGCGTCCGAAGTTCAATTACACTTAAAAAAATTTTTTCCCTTTATTTAGCTGGGTAGTGAGGCGTGAAATTGCACCTAACCACCCACTTACTGGGCCCTTTGAACATTTTCCCCCTCTAGGAGCACTGGGGCAAGGTACATGCAGCCTGCTTTCAGATGGTCCTGCTTTGCTAATTATGCCCAAAACACAGCAAATGCTGCCATCCCGTTTCTCTCCTTTCTCTGCTGTCGTCTGCTGTTCATAAATGCTCACGAGTTTTCACACCAGTTCCCACTTTGGGTCTAGTTCTAAAGAGGGCACCATGGGGACATTCGTTAATGAGAAATCTGGGAACTCTGACTTGGGAACCGTTCCTCTCAGAGGAGCGCTGAATTGTTGAAAGGATCGGACTTGCAATTTGTAGTGAAATTGGCTACATCCTGGAGGGTTTTGTTTGTTTGCATTTGTTGTTTCGGTAGAGCAGAGTCAGAACAAAGTTAAATTTTCCACGACTCTTTGGCCCAGTTTTGTATTTTCATTAGCTGTGATGGATGGGGAATATTGAAGAGCCCAGCAACAGTAATTGAGGGCTTTCAGAGCTTGATGGGGGTGATTTGTAGAAACTCGAAGCTCTTAACCTAATATTTTGTTAAAAACGTTTCCTCTTTTTGCCCCTGATTTAATACAGACTCTTCTCTTTTGTTCTTTATTTCTTGAAAAGACCAAAATAAGTTAAATGCATACAGGTTTATGTGAGCCTCAAATGCAAAGATAAAAGGAATCAATAGGAAAAGACCCCCCATAAGTCATATCAATGACTGAAGAATGTTGAATTTTCATTACTGACCCGGGTACATGCCTCAGCTGCTTTTATTTAAAAGCTGTGTCAGGGATTGGGCCTGATTGCTGCGGGGAGAGACCCGGGACTTAACCTCTTGGAGACTCAGTGCCGTCTGTGAAATCGT
>NW_022631555.1:0-54208 GCF_010015895.1 Lontra canadensis
ATATATATATATATATATATATATATAATGTATACCACATCTTTATCCATTCATCTGTTGACAGACATCTAGGTTCTTTCCATAGTTTGGCTATTGTGGACATTGCTGCTATAAACATTTGGGTGCACAGTGCCCCTTTGGATCCCTACATTTGTATCTTTAGGGTAAATACCCAGTAGTGTGATTGCTGTGTCATAGGATATCTCTATTTTCAACCTTTTGAGGAACCTCCATGCTGTTTTCCAGAGTGGCTGCACCAGCTTGCATTCCCACCAACAGTGTAGGAGGGTTCGCCTTTTTCTGCATCCTTGCCAACATCTATCGTTTCCTAATTTGTTAATTTTAGCCATTCTGACTGGTGTGAGGTGGTATCTCACTGTGGTTTTGATTTGTATTTCCCTGATGCCGAGTGATATGGAGCACTTTTTCATGTGTCTGTTGGCCATCTGGATGTCTTCTTTGCAGAAATGCTTGTTCATGTCTTCTGCTCATGTCTTGATTGGATTATTTGTTCTTCGGGTGTTGAGTTTGATAAGTTCTTTATAGATTTCGGATACTAGCCCTTTACCTGATATGTCATTTGAGAATATCTTCTCCCATTCTGTCAGTTGTCTTTTGGTTTTGTTGACTATTTCCTTGGCTGTGCAAAAGCTTTTGATCTTGATGAAAACCCTGAATAGCCAGAGGAATGTTGAAAAAGAAAGCCAGGGGCGCCTGGGTGGCTCAGTGGGTTAAAGCTTCTGCCTCCAGCTCAGGTCATGATCTCAGGGTCCTGGAATCGAGCCCTGCATCAGGCTCCGCATCGGGCTCTCTGCTCAGTGGGGAGCCTGCTTCCTCCTCTCTCTCTCTGCCTACCTCTCTGCCTGTTTGTGATCTCTGTCAAATAAATAAAATCTTAAAAAAAAAAATGAAAAAGAAAGCCAAAGTTGGTGGCATCACAATTCCAGACTTCAAGCATTATTACAAAGCTGTAACCATTAAGAAGACAGTATGGTACTGGCGCAAAAACAGACACATAGATCAATGAAACAGAAGAGAGAGCCCAGAAATAGACCCTCAACTCTATGGTCAACTAATCTTTGACAAAGCAGGAAAGAATGTCCAATGGAAAGAAGACAGTCTCTTCAACAAATGGTGTTGGGAAAATTGGACAGCCACATGCAGAAAAATGAAATTGGATCATTTCCTTATACCACACACCAAAACAGACGCAAAATGGATGAAAGACCTCAATGTGAGACAGGAATCCATCAAAATCCTTGAGGAGAACATAGGCAGCAACCTCTTCGACTTAATCCGCTGCAACTTCTTCCTAGAAACATTGCCAAAGGCAAGGGAAGCAAGGACAAAAATGTACTATTAGTACTTCTTCTTTTGATATTCTTTTTAAGATTTAATCATTATTCTCATATTCTTTCTTGATTCTCTTGGATCTTTCCTCTAGTTCAGGGGTTCCCAACTGGGAATGATTTTGCCTGGGTTTTGTTATCTCTGAGATTTGTTACAGCCTCTCCTTTTCTTCCTCCTCCATGCCTCCATTTTGACAACTCCATCCATCTACCCACTAGATGGGCGGCTTCTCTGAGCTCTACACTCTGAGTAATCTCAGGCAATATTTGGAGACCATTTTGATGGTAATGATGAAGGGATGTTACTATTGGTATCTTGAACATAAAGTCCACAGCTAAGCATCCTACAGTGCATAGGATAGCCTTCCACAACAAAGAATTATCCAGTACCCAAATTCAATAATCTTGCTCTAATTGTACCTTCTATGACAACAAGAACCATTTAGTCATTTTCTGTAAACTTCCTTTATAGCAACTATTTTATAGTGACTATTAGTGTCTATTTTTCTGTTCACCTTTTTAATATTCTTATGAGAACGTCCAATACAGACAGCAGCTCCTCTTATAATTCCTACTGAAAATTATGGCTTTGGACCTATTCCTAATATTTATAACTTTTTCTTTTTATAAGTGTTGAATTTTCCTTGTAATGGGTTACATAAAGTTTAAAGTAGCAAGCCCACCACATGTCACTTATATAAATACATTTCCTACCTACAGTGAATTTGTTATAGCAAGAATACTATGTGCCTAGGCTGGTAGTCCTTCAGACTTACTGGCCTTCCAACGAAATCCTTCTTTTTCTGCATTTGGGAAACTATAGCCTGTCCTGCTATAAATAACTCCAGCAATGCAATGGGAAATACTTACCTGGACAAGAATTTCATTATGTGTTGGTGCCAGTGCTGCCATTCTTCAGTCTAAGCAGAAGAAAAACATCCTCATACAGTGTTGGGCAGGCTTGGGTGCTGAGGTGATTCTCCCTCAGCCCAAAGGGGGAGAGCCAGGTCTTTAAGCAAATCTTGTCCAGCAGATTCATGTTCTGCATTGGCTGCATTGATCACTGAACTTACATGAAAACTAGAGAAGCAAGGAGAAGCCACACCCATTCACTTGAATTCACATTTGATCTTCATTTATTACTCAGCTTGTTGTTGGTTCATAGTAAACTGAAACAAATACAATCTCAAACCAAGACTAGGTCATCATCTGCTAGATTTTGGGTCCCAGGCCAGGTTTTGTGTTCTGTCATAGACCAGGGGCTCTGCATCGACAACTTTGATTCTGCACCTAAGCTCTAGAGCACAGCCAAAAAATGCATTCATATTTCTAGCACTTTTATTTAGTGATCCCAACTTCTTTACTTGTGTGAACCTATTTTATAAATTGTGCAGAATTAGTAGTTGACACTCCACAAAGTCCTAGGATTCTTTCTTAATGTTATCTGTTTAATACCAGAAATAAGAGTCGTTTTCCTCATTATTAAGATTCAGCTAATAGTATAAAGGCCATTGGAGAGATGCCTGCTGGGATTCATGAAGGGCAGTGCTACCTTTGTGTATGTTATGTGTCTTGGTGTGGATGCTTTTGGAGAAAGATTTGGGATAATGTGACTTCTTTTCTCAATATTACAATAAACAACTTTGATTTTCTCCCAAATCCCCTTAATTAGATCTTCTTACCAACCTGTGCCTTGTTCATAATAATCAGCTACCACAGAATTACAAAAGAATACCCACAATGTTTTCCTTGAATCCAATTAACTTTTATTTTTCTTGATGGGTGGATAGAGAAGACTTGTATGATAAAGTTCTAACCTCTGAGTCCAAGGGTAAATCCTATATGATTGAAACTCGATTACCCTAAAAACTAGTTACTTGTTCCATAATCTTATTTGCTAATTTTATTTTTGTCTTAATGTGTGCCTGTGATTGAGCCAAAGAATTTTGCTTTCATTTGAGAAAGAAGCAATGACTTATTGGCATTGAAGAAAAAGAAGAAGAACCAAGAAATTCTATAAATTTAACTCAGTCCTTTGTTTCCTCATCATACCACTTCCTTATCCAAGTTCAAAGAACCCACAGAGATATCATCCATGCTTTTAATTCTATAGACTAATCGTGTTTTAACTTTCTGTACACAGAGTTATGTAGTATGTATTTATTTGTGCCTGACTTCTCTGACTCAGAAATGAAATGGAAGAGTTATTCATGTTCTTGTGGCATATAGCTGTAGTTCATTTATTTTCATTGGGTATAATATACTATGAAATAATTTACCACAGTATATTTAGTCATGCCATTGTAAATGGACCTTTGTTTTGTTTCCAGTTTTTGTTTCCAGATATTAGGAATAAAGCTGCTATGGTAACAAAATGGAAGACAGTTATGCTAAATGAAATAAGTCAGTCAGTCATAGAGGGACAAATACTGCATGATTTTTCATCGATGAGGCACCCAAAATATTCAGTTACAGAGATAGACAATAAAGTGGTGGTTACCAGAGGATGGCTGAGGGGGATACAGGGAGTTGTTGTTCAATGAATAGAGCATTAAAAAAGAAAAAAGTGAGTGGTACCTGGATGGCTCATTCAGTTAAGCTTCTGCCTTCCTCTCAGGTCATCATCCTGGGGTCCTGGGATAGAGTCCTGAGTCTGGCTCCCTGATCTGCAAGAAGTCTGCTTCTCCTTCTCCTCCCAGCTTGTGCTCTCTCTTGCTATCTCTTTCTGCCTCTCTCAAATAAATAAATAAAATCTTCAAAAAAAAAAAAAAGTGAAATACTGAAATGATGTGAAGAGAAAACAAACAGCTATGTTAGTTGATAGGTATCTTAATTAGCTAGACTGTGGTGATCATTTCATAATGTGTATGTATATCAAAGCATCAAGTTGTGTACTTTAAATATGTACAATTTCCATTTGTCAGTTATACCTCAATGAAGCTAAAGAAAAATGCCAAAAAATTATTTTCACCAATAAAAATAACTATTTTTAAGGGGCTTTTTAAAAAAGTTGCCATGAATATTTTATTACACAGGTTTTTTGAGGAACAAGTGTACTCTTCTGTTGAATATAAACCTAGAGATAGAATTTCTGGGTCAAATGGTATGTGTACTTTCAACTTAACACTGGTTTTCAACTTTAAAGAATGTTACCAAATGGTTTTCTAAAGTAGCAGTACAAATTTAAACTAACAGTATCTGAAGACTTCTATTGCTCCTCATTCTCACCAATACTTGGGAGTATCAAGTCTTTTTAGTTTTAGTCATTCATATTGGTATGGAGTGGTATTCTATTTTTTTCTTTTTCTTTTTGGAAACCTTTAGATTTATAGACAAGTTTCAAAGATTAAATAAAGAGTTCCTGCATGCTTATCACTCATCCCCCCACCCCAGTATCATACTATTTCATAACCAAGGCACGATTTTCAAAACAGAGAAATTAATGTTGGTTTATTACTATGAAAAAACTCCAGACTTCATTTGGATTTCATGTTTTTTCACTACTGTAGTTTGTCTCTTCTAGGATTTGATCTAGGATATAACACTGCATTTGATCCTATTTCCTTAGTCTCCTCTGGTCTGTGATATTTTCTCACTTGTGGGAGGCCGCAATAAGGCTTGAGACGAGGACCAAACCAGGCCCTGACTTGTGCCTCCTTTAAAGTCAGAATAACCTAACAAAAGGTTTAGGATGGGAAAAGTTGAGTAGCACTGAGAAAGGGGCTGTGCTATGTGTTGTGCGCTCGCCTATGTGACTTCCCACACGCTTGCTAAACAAATGAGAACAATTCGGTTGGGGTCATAAGTTCATGGCTGGTCCTTGCTGCCCTAGTACAGGCCATAAATTACTTCCAGGTTTGCTGTATCAATACAGAACAATTGTACTGGCATCAGCCATTTGGCGTCACGAGGTCTGCTTATAGTTAAATGTGAAACTTGTTATGGGAACTCGTGGTTGTTTAACTAGACACAGGTGTATTGCTTCTCCTATTATCACTATATATATGGCCTTAATGCTTTGAATAAACTTAGCACTGTTGGACATCCTCCTCAGCGCTCCTCCTGCCCCCATCTCTCTGCTTCTCGAGTTCTTTTCTTCATCCTCTTACCCTCACGTTCCTGGTCGATTTGTCGTGCCAGCTGCGACACTCACTCTATCCTTGTTTATTAAGACCTTGGCAGTTTTGAAGAGTACAGGATATATGCTTAGTAAAATGTCCCTTAATTTTTTAACTGTTTTTCTCATGATTATTGGAGGTATGAGTTTTCAGGAAGGATACCCCAAAGGTGAATTACACTGGAGTACAATATGTCAAGACCCATCACTGGTGATGCTAATCCAGATCACTTAATTAAGGCAGGGTTTCCCTTTGGTTTTCAACTTTTTTTTTTTTAAGATTTTATTTACTTATTTGAGAAAGAGAGAGCAAGAGAGAGCATGAGTGGAGGGGAGGGGCAGAGGGAGAAGGAGAAGAAGACTCCTTGCTGAGCAGGGAGCCCAACGTGGGGCTGCATCCCAAGACCCTGGGATCATGACCTGAGATGAAGGCAGATACTTAACCGACTGAGCCACCCAGGTGCCCCTTGACTTTACTTTAATGTATATATGTTTAATTTATACTGTATTTAACTTGATTTGTTTCTTAGCACTTTTTAATCTATGATATGATGTTTTTATCAATTAAAAAAATTCTTATTCACTATCACATCAAATACCTTCTTTTGTCTCATTCTTGCTCCTTTTCTTCTGGGATTCTTTTCTTCCCCCCCAGCATTTGATAAAGCATTTTTTTTTCTAGTTTTGTTGAGAAGTAATTGACATGCTTCACTGTATAAATTTAAGGTGTACAACATGATGATTTGACTTACATATGTTTGGTTGCTACAATAGGTTTAATTAACAGCCATCATCTCATATAGATACAATAAAAAGAAAAGAAAAAAAAAATCTTGTGATGAGAACTGTTAGGATCTACTCTCTTAAAAACTTTCCTGTATGTCATGTAGCAATATTAGCTATAGTCATCATGTTGTGCATTACATCCCTAGTGCTCAATTATCTTGTAACTACAATTTTGTACTTTTTGACCACTTCCCTCCAATCTCCCCTAACTATACTCCCACCTCTAGTAACCACAAATCTGATCTCTTTTTCTATGATTTTTGTGTGTTTATGTTTTTGTTGTTTTAGATGCCACATATAAGTGAGATCATATATCATGCAGTATTTGTCTTTCTCTGTCTAGGTTATTTTATTCAGTATAATGCCTTTGAGATCCATCCATGTTGTCTCAAATGGTTGGATTTCCTCATTTTTCATAGCTGAGTAATATTTCATTATATATATGTGTGTGTGTGTGTGTGTGTGTGTATTCTCACAATTTCTTTTCTACTAATCCACTAGTGAATACTTGGATTGTTTCCATGTCCTGGCTATTGTAAATAATGGTGTCAATAATTACTTTTTGAGTTAGTGTTTTCATTTCCTTTGGATATATTCTCAGAAGTGGAATTGCTCAATCATAACTTAGTTCTATTTTTAATTTCATTTGAAACCTCCATACTGTTTTCCATAGTGGTTGTACCAATCTAATGTCTCACAATATTACACAGGTTCTCTTTTCTCCACATCCATGCCAACATTTGTTATTTTTTTGATTACTCATAAGAGACATTTTCCTCTCACATCTCCAAGCAGACAGGCTTACTTACTGCTTCCTTGGACTGGTACAAGAAATATTTTAGTTCTCATTGCACTGAGAAAGAAGCCATTGATGGTGCTATCTCATTCTCAGTTCCAGGTTCCCATCTTAAGCAAGTTGTATTCCTTTCTTGATAATGAGCAATAAAAACCTATTCTCAAGCAATTACAACTTAAAATCAAGCTCCAACTTGGAATAAGCTCACAAGCTTACTTTTGACAATGTTAAACTAAACCTAAACCTTGTGCCCATGAAAAATGGCAATGGCAAAGAAATTCCCACCCTTTTGTTTCCTGAGAGATGGCTAATCCACAAAGGACACCCAGCTCTCCCATATTTCAAGATTAGACCCAACTCCAGCTTTTCTCAGGGACTCAGATAAGACCCATCTTCTTCCTCCCTCATCATTCTCATAAGACTCAAGGATGACTCCTTTGTAAATCTGCATCTTCCCAGGCTCCCTTTATTTTCTTTGAGATGATTCTCTTTAGTAAAACATTCTATCAATTACAATAGCCTGAATAAGATCATCTCCTTAAATGTCAGGTACATTTTGTCTTTGGTAGTTTAGTACTGAGACTCAGATGAGGTTGAACCTCACCTTTAGATCACTGTTTACTCCATCGTTGTGATGGGTGCTCCCAGAGACCTATGCATTCTGTTTCTGACTGATGATCTGGTATTCAGTGGTTTCTCTGATTTCTGATCCTATGTTCTGGATTCTTGTCTATTTGTATCATACCAAGGATTTGATTTTGATTATTGTAGATTTACTCACTTGATTTCTGGTGCCACTTGTTTAGATTTCCTGGTCTGACCACTTGGTGATTTCTGGAAATGGACTGGTGGTTCATAGAGATCTTGTTTCTGTTCGGTGAAAGACAATAGAAAATCTAGTTTGTTAATCTCTTTTATTTGTTTATCTATTTGTTGATTTGTAATTTTGACCTTAAGTCAATTAAGAATTCATATCCACTAGGAAAGAAAGAGCTTGTTGATATAAAATCATGAACTTTTTCTGTGTTTATTCTTGATCCAGGACTGAAAGTTTAGAATTGAAGCAAATGCGCTTCACCTGTTTATGTCTGTATATCTATGTCTGAAACTCAGTAATGTTATTATCTCTCTTTGTGTAATTGTGTAATATTTTTCTATCCGCGGATGGTATTAATTAATGAATGCCTCCTCTTAAAGGAGCTCTATTCTAATTGACTTAAAGATAAGCAAGCACTTGTATAAGTTGAATATGCCTAAACTTCCCATGAATTAAGAAAACTGAACTTGCAATGTTCTTCATGTGCTAAAAAAAACTTATAGAAACTAACTCAAATGTTTTAAGAAGTCAAGATCAAATAATTTTGGAAAATATTTGGCAAATAAAATTACTTTAATAATTTTGGTTTAACCAAAAGAACTTTTGTCTCTTCTGATTTATCAATGTGAAATATAATATACACATATATTTTATTCTACTTGGCTATGGTTTTCTTAAACTTATACAAGTTTACTGGTAAAATAAAATAACATAACTTCTACTTATTGCTTAAGATTATGCAAAATGGGGGCGCCTGGGTGGCTCAGTGGGTTAAGCCGCTGCCTTCGGCTCGGGTCATGATCTCAGGGTCCTGGGATCGAGCCCCACGTCGGGCTCTCTGCTCGGCAGGGAGCCTGCTTCCTCCTCTCTCTCTGCCTGCCTCTCTGCCTGCTTTGTGATCTCTCTCTGTCAAATAAATAAATAAAATCTTTAAAAAAAAAATTAAAAAAAAAAAGATTATGCAAAATGAAATTTGTGTTTAACCAAATGGAAGCATTATTCTAACAAATGTTATTTCAATAGTAATTATGTTTTGTAGCAAGTAGCTTAAAGATAAGTTCTAAAACCTTTAAATAACTTAAAATTTTGGACAGAAACTAAATTAAATTAATTTATTGATATTCATTAGATACTTAGATTATTTCTAAATAAGATGGAATACTTACTTAGATATATATTAATTCTTAAGTATATTTTTAAATGTATACTTTCTGCTTCTTGTTTTTATATGGTGCAGAGAGGACATATATACTTGTGTTTCTTAATGGGAGTGTTCCTTTTTGCCACCCTGAGAAGCTGTTCTGTGAGGGATGTGTATGGATATAGAAAGCAGTAGTAGGTTCATGGAAAGAGAACTTTGTTGTAGTCAAAGTTAAAGTTTGTTGAGTTTATTTGTAATTTTTAAAAAAAAAAGCTATAATATTTTTTCCTTTCCTACCCCCATACCCTCTGGGATCAGGAGGGAGACAAACCATAAGAGACTCTTAATCTCACAAAACAAACTGAAGGTTGCTAGGGGGAGGGAGGTGTTGAGAGGGTGGTTGGGTTATGGATATTGGGGAGGGTATATGCTATGGGGAGTGCTGTGAAGTGAGTAACCCTGACGATTCACAGACCTGTACCCCTGAGGCAAATAATACATTATATGTTAATAAAAATAATTAATAGAAAAAGCTATAATAGCAAATACTATACTGATGCATTACTAGAGTTTGGTTTTCTCTCTCTTGAAGTGAACTTTTTCCTGGAGTATTGGTCTACTCTTACTGAAAGGTTATAAAAAATTATTTTCTTATTTTTGTAAAATCTGACTAGGTAGCAAAGATTCTTGTTGACTAGAATCACCTCTATGGTCTGTTGAATTTGTTCTTGATTATTTAAGAAAGCAAAAATTTCCCACATGTGAAAAACCTAAAATTCTTTATAATGACATCATCTCTTGGGTTTACTTTTAAAGTATTTTATTATCACTTTGTTCAATAGGTAGTTAAGTATTATTTCTCAATCATATATGATTCTTTCTTTTTAACTTTAAAATTATTGAATTTTTAAATTTTATTTTTGTAAGACCCATGATCTTATCTTCATCAAGCTCAAATATGCTGACAATCTTGATATTTTGCCTTACCAAAATTGAATTCTAACTAGTATTTTTCAGACCTAAAACTGTCTTTGATAGTTCCCAAGATGTCCTTGGAAAATCACAAACGATTTTTGCTTTCACCTTATAAAAAGAGAGATGTTAGAAATAATTAGGCTCATTTGATACGTTATTATTGATGAGTTGCATGGGAAACGTCAAGTCAGGAGAGATGTTTAGCCCTCCTTGGGTTAAATTTGTATGGGAAAAAATGTTGTTAATATGAATATTTCAAAAATTGTATGTTGTGTGAAAATTTCTTAGAGATATGTCCATCTGTGATCTGCCCTCACTGTTTATGATATGTTTCCCTTCATCAGAGTTCTAGTGCTGCTTTCTCAGGCAACAGACAACAATGTAATGAGTCATCATTTTAGTTGTTTGTAAGGATGTTAATGTGGTTTCAATTTTACTTCATTAACTTGAATCTAACATCTTCCAGGCCAGGGGTTTTCAGCTGAAGTTCATGAACTTACCTTAACATAAAGATACTTAAGAATCACTACAGACTTATAGAATCTCTTTTCTTGAAATTCTTGGTGTATTCTAATTATGGCTTTTGTATATCCACTTGGAATATTCATTGTATATTATTTCTCAGGATTATTTTATGTTACCTCAGAACCTGTTTTTCTCTATAAAAGGTTATATTAATCCATTTATATAAATTAGATGCAATATTCACTCCTCTGTAGAAATAAGGTTAATCATTATGTGTAGAAATATTCTGCCCCAAATTTTTTATTGATTTTATTATCTTATTTACATGCCACAGAAACCACCAATTTTCTTTGCCAGATGCATTATTCTTGAAATGAACACTCATCAGATCTTCCACATGTGAATATTATTGGTAATAAACATGACTCTTACATCTCTTGTCATCTGTATGCAGCTTTTTGCTTTATTCTGGTACTTCCCTGAAAGTGCTTACAACTACCTACAGACCAGAGGGCTTCATCTTCAGTGGAAAAGGATTTTGTCAGAGCTCTATGGACAAAGATTGTGTCAAATACTTCCGAGTCAAGGCTTCTGGTGATACCCTCTTACTTAAACAACTTTGGGACCATACTAGTAGACTGAGTCAGGATTTCTAGAACTTCAGTCAAGAAGCAAGTGGGTTCACAAGACTGCTAACTTAAGATTGAGCAAAACAAAAAATTTAAGTGATAAAGGATGACTGTGGGTTTTGTCTGAAACACTACTCTTTTGTTAATGTTTTATTTTCTAGATATATAAAGAATCCTTTTGATCTCTTCAGTTATCTATAATTTATAACAATTCAGTAAACTATGCTTTTGTAAACTGACAGAAATATTTATAAATGTTATCTTTTCCTCCATGTTTGATACCTCCAGAATTCAGAAGCTCTTATTCAGTATTTTTTTTTCATGGTCAATATAGTTATTTGCATAAGTTCTGCAGAAATCTGCTCTCCTTATTGGCAAGTATTGGAAATATTGGTTTTGCCACCAAGGTCTTGACTGAAATATCATAATTAAGAATCATGCTCCTTTAACCAGATAGGACCAATTACTTAGGAACTAAAGTTGACACTGTGGAATCAATGCTTATAAATCCTCCCTTGGAAAAACTGGACTGATACCTGACTCACAGAATTTCTTAATTTATGGATGAGTAAAATAGGCAATTTGCTTGAAGGCTCAGGAAACTTAGGACATTTGGGAGACTTCAAGAAGAGAGGTACTTACTCCAATTTATAGGTACCAAAAGTGAAAACTGTTCATGACTTGATTTCCTAATCTCAAAGAGCATTTAAAATTTCAGTTTGAGAGTCCTTTATACACATTTCCAGCAGTACCAACTTAAGAAGATCTATATGGTAAATTACCATTTTTGTTGCACTTATGTAAATGTGAAGCCAAATGAAATGAGGTTAGTCTTAGTTTGTAATCAAGAATAATCTTTTTTTTTTACATTATTTTTGTTCGAAAGAGGGGTGGCTATGGAGAAAATTTGTATTTCAACAGAAAGCTTTCATTTACGGCATTGTTTATAGCACAGTCTTTTGGGTTGTCAAATTCTAACTCTGTTCATTTTCTGATTATTTTTTGCAACCCTGAAAAATTATGGTAACTAATGGATATATAAACTCTGTATTGTTATCTTATCTAATAAAAATTTATGCTCCTTTCCCCAAGACGGAAAAACAAATTTTGGCATCTATGTGTAAATTAGACTGCATGCAAACTGCTCAATTGTTAATCCTTACTACATTTTCAATTCTTCCAGTTTCCTTCAGAATCCAATCAAAATCTTCCAAGATTACACTTCTAATTTCTCTCGCTCCTGCTAGACCCTGTGTCACAGAGGACAAAGACTAAAACATGACTTAGATCCTTCTGGAGACTCTAGGTTGTCTTGAGGCTGACCTTTTCCCCAGGATCGGAAGAGTCCCTGTGAACAGAAGCCTGAGAACTTGATAGGAACCTCACTCTTGTAGCAGACCATGCAAGGCCTGGATATCCCCTTGAACAAGTAACTATCTTAGCTACAAAGGAGGTCCTGATATGTTTGGGACATGCAGGCCCTTATGTGAGAGGAACATGGTCACTCTCACAGAGAGAGAATGGACCTCCTAGCCTGAGAGAGTCAAGAAACTCAATGAGTGGGTGTTGCTGGAAGGTTTTTCTCCTCTGACTTCTTGGACCCCACTGTACCAGTTACGCTCAGGGTTGAATGCTTAGCTTTCACTTTGAAACAACCTTGTATGATAATATTTCCCCTTTTCAATGTGGACATCCCTCTTTTAAGATGCTTGATCAGCAGGACTCTAAAACAACTGACCTTTGCCACCACCTCTAAACAGCTATTTCAACTGATGCGCAGGAACAATGCTGACAGCCACAGACTATTTGTTAGACCTTCTTCATGCAATCAGAAGGTTTCTGATTGCCTCTGAGTTGTCTGGAAAGGGAGTGCTGACAAGGTTGAACTTTACCTCAGCACTGCGCTCCCAGAAAATAATTACAGTTAAGAAATCCTCCCAACCCTTTTATGTTCTGAGAGAAAGGTTAACTCTAACCAGCCAGCCACAAAAGACTAGCAGTAGGTGCTGGCATATTTCAAGATTAAACCCACCTCCATCTTTCCTCAGTGACTCAGATTAGAGCAGCATCCACCCTTCCCATGACCCCCATAAGACTTAGGAATAATTCTGTTTATAGGCCTCTAGAAATCTCTGGATGTCTTTCCCTTTTTTTTTTTTTTAAGTTGTTTCCTATTAATGAAACTTATCCTTATCACAGTAGCCTGAATAAAATTCTCTTCTTAGTTTTCTGGTACAATTTTTAAGATGTTATTTACTTATTTGAGAGAGCTCAAGCCAGGGGAGGGGCAGAGGCAGAGGGAGAAACAGATTCCCACTGAGCGAGGAGCCCAATGTGGGGCTTGACCTCAAGACTCTGGGATCATGACCTGATCTGAAGGCAGACGCTTAACTGACTGAGGTACCCAGGCACTCTCTTAAGAGAGGCTTTTGATACTTCTCTTATTTTAAGTACCATCTTGGTTTATGAATGTTGAAAAGTGCACTTCCTTTTTTTATCAAGTTCAGCTAGATATTAATTTTTTTTAAAAATTTATATAACATTTTTATATGATTTTAGCAGGAGACAGATCCTCAATAACCCAGTCCTTCTTGTGATAGGAAACTGATGTCATCTCTATTCTTTCTTCAGTCTTTTGTTGGTGGCTATATCTTGTGCTCAGCTCCATTAAGGCTTTGCCTTTTGATTTACAAACTTTCTTTTTCCCCTTAATATATAAAGCATCAAGTTTTGGCTTTCATAATTATTGCCTGTGAAGTAGGCATCAAGAACCTCACTTGGAACCCAAAATCTGAGCACCAACTCTTTTTGTATTTCTGTTAGAATTATATCAATCTTCCCCCCAAATAATGGATGTCTCTGGTGAATAAAGGGAAGGTTTTGTATGAGGAGATACAAAAGAAAAAGCATGTGGATTCATTTCAAGAAGTTATCTCAGTATAGTCTCAATCATTCATACCTACTATCCAGAAGAATATGTTCCCTGAAGCCGTTGCCACAGATCAGGGGCTCTGTCTCAGACACAGTCTTTCACAACTCCCAAACTTCTTAAACTGACCCTTATGATGTTTTTCTTAAGAGTTGGTTCATTTTTCTACTTCCATTAAGACTTTGCCTTGTTTGACTTACTGTGTTGCCCCCTGGGTTACAATTTTGATTTCTCCCTTCTGTTATCCATCTTTAGACAACACAAATAAGATCAATCTTTGTTGTCCCAATCTTAGAACAAACATCCAAATAGTCCCTTCAAGTTCACCTAATAGAATCTGGACATCTGAACAAAAAAATTTAGTAGATCCTTTCCAGGGGGCAGATTTTGATTGGCAGACAGAAGGAAAGTGAGATCTGGGTTTAAGAGAGTTGTGTGAGTGAGGGCGCCTGGGTGGCTCAGCTGGTTAAGCATCTACCTTTAGCTCAGGTCATGATCCCAGTGTCCTAGAATGAAGCCCAACATCTGGCTCCCTGCTTTTCTTTTTCCCGCTGCTGCTTGTGTTCTCTCTCTCAAATAAATGAGTAAAATCTTAAAAAAAAAAAAGAAAGAAAGAAAGTTGTGTAAGTGTGCATGTATTCACATTCTCTTCAGCTCTGGAAATTGTATATGTTTGTGTATACACACATATACATACACAAAATTTGCCAGGTCAAGTGGCAAAAATTGACATTTCTCTTTTCTTTTAAAAGACAAATTTTAAGTACACTAACATTTTGCTTACAGAAAATAGACACTGATGAGTCATTTAGCATTTCACATAATTTTTTGAATCTTTGAGCAATCACATAAAGTAAGCAAAAAACCCCATAATCAGGGATAGTTTCAAATCTTTAGAATCATTACTCTCTCAAAGATTAAGGTACTCATCCATCCCCCATCCTCATGTAGCCTTTAACATGAAAGCATTTCTAAATAGTATGGTAGGTATAAGAGAGTCTAACAAGTTCTGAATTGTCTTACAATTACAACTTTCATGTTTCTTGATCAAATCAAACATTTAAATTTTCATCTCTCTCTCTTTGGTATTTTGTAGGATGTGGAGGCATTTTTCCATTGGTGTTATCTCAATTACATGGGCACTTGAGTCTGTACGTGGCACAAAGCCAGTAGTAGGCACAATTACTGCCATGGTCATTTTAAAGACCATCAGTGACTATGCAAGACTCATGCCCTGAGCAGACGTGCTCACCTGGCAAGAGGTAGAGCTAGAAGCAGATGAAGCTTCCACTTTTCCTACCTAGGATTACTCAAAGCTTGCTCCACAAATGATAGCAGGCAAAGTATTTGTTCCTGGTGCAGGGTATGTAGTATAAAAATCAATAGTAAGTGCTTAGAAATGTTTATGGCAATTTGACTTTGCTCTGACACCCAAACATGACCAGTGGGTGCCTCTCAGTGAAGAGGGTATAGACCAGTTGTCCTACTCAGTGGGGAATCACAGAGGTGCAAGCTATTTCTGGACATGTATAGTCATTTCATCTCTTTGGGTATTGTTCCATGATGGACCAGGGGTAGGAATGGAGTTATTACATAAAGTTCAGGATGCCCAGTTAAATTTGTATTGCAGACTACAATGAATAATATTTTAATAGAACTATGTCCCAAGAAGTTTTGGAAACATATTTCTACTAAAAATTATCTTAGGTTTATCTATTAGAATTCATATTTAATTGGGTGTCCTGTATTTTTCTTAAAGATTTATCTATTTATTTATTTATTTGAAAGAGAGAGTATGAGGAAGGGGAGGGGCAGAGGGAGTGGAAAAAAGAGAATCTTAAGTGGACTCTATGCTCAGAGGAGAACCTAATGTAAGGCTTGATCTCACAACCCTGAGGTCAAAATTGAGAGTCTGATACTTAACTGACTAAGCACCCAGATACTCCAGGTGTCCTATATTTTTATTTGCTAAATATGGAAAGCCTAGGTAGGGATGCTTGACATTTGTCCTCCATCACAGCTACTGTGAGAAGCTCTGCTTGGTGTCCTCAAGAGATTTGGGTCCAGAATGGCTCTACCTCACAGTGCTGAGACTAGGTCCTTGGTGTCTTCTTCTGCTTCACTCATTTGTTCCACCACCATGTGTGGTAAACCCATCTATGCTGTCTTTTGCTAATCTCCTTAGCTATTTTTCAAATCTTGATGTTCACAGTGATACTATTTCTTTCTTATTCTTGGCATTCAGTGGTTTTAGGAAAGTAGGGGTTTCTGACTAAGATTTTTGTACTACTTTGAGGATTAGTAAGTTAATGCCTGACAGCACTTTTAAGAGATGTAAAAGTGCTTTCTCCACAGTTTACTAAACAATAAAATTGTTTCTAGTGTATCTTATTGTTATTATCACCCAAGCTGTTTTGCTGTGTTTTCCATCGTTATTCAAATCCATCTTGGAAATTATCCAAGAATAAAGAAATAAATCTCTAAAGATTTATGATAAATATGCATTGTACCTTGTCCAGTAATTTGTGTACAGGTAAAATGAACATGTTCTACTTAAAAAGGCCATTTAAGCAGCTCAAAAGGGTGAGTGACCTCAATTTCCTCATTTATAAAATTGGGCTGTTGGGCTAGGTGGTATCTAGGGTTATTTGGTAGCTTGAATGTTCTGATTTAAAACAAATCACCAGAGAAAGCCAAAACTGTGTAGAAAGGAAGAGCAGCAGTTTGCTTACTTCCTTAATGAAGGGAAAATCCTTTTCTACTTCCTTTCTAAATCTGCCTCCCACAATTAAGCTCTCCCAGGTTATGGACTGCATCAAGATGCATTAATGGGCATAAAAGGGGGTATTGGGCTGGGAATCAAAAGGACTGAATTTGAACCTTGGCTTTCCCACTAATTAGCCATATGATTTGGGAGCAATTACTAAACCAGATGACCACACGTACTCTGCCCTCTACGGTAAAGGCACAATTCATATCAAGGTGGCTAAATTCTATTGAGGGAAACATCTTGAAGATCTCATTAGTCCTATCTGGCTGTGAAAGGATGGGGTGACTTGTGCTAGGTTAGGTGATCAGGGTAGCCTCAAAGAGAATTAAATGCTCTATAAGACAGAAAATAGGAATGTTAGAGTTATTTGCCAGAGAAAGAAATTGGGCCTTTAGAAAAAGAAGAAAAGTGAAGAGAAATTTAGAAACACTCCCCCCACCCCAGGGCCCATGCTGGTACAGAGCTAGGTGAGATGATGCTTGAGTAGGAGGCAAGTCCTGGGCCTGGCTGGTACTCAGTTCCAGCAAGTTATTGCCATGCTTAGGTGGGGCTCCAATACCCTCAGGTCTCCCCATCTTCCAAGGAAAGGCAGAAATCTGAAAAAGCTTCTCCTTTTAAAAGGTTGAAAATGAATTAAAATTTTATGTTATTTCTATGCTGTCCAAACAAAATATGTCCATGGACTGTATTTGGGCCATGATCTTCCATTTTAGAATATTTTGCCTAGAGAGATTAAAGGTCCCTAAAAAGGTAAAAAATTATTTTAGTGCAGTTGATCCTTTTCCAAGTGGTCATCATAAAAATCTTAGGTTGCTTCCAACCTTGTTAGAATTTGATACACACAAAGAATTTGTGATCATTTAGAGAATGAATGAAGAAAGGTGTTGTCTTACAAGGAACAGTAGTATAAAAGGGGACAACAAGAAGGAGAGGCAAGATGATGGAGGAGTAGCAGACTGAAATGATATCAGGTTACAGGAATTCAGCTAGATAGTTATCAAAACATTCCAAACACCTACAAACTCAACAGGAGATCAAAGAGAAGAAGAGCAGCAATTCTAGAGACAGAAAATCAACCACTTTCTGAAAGGTAAGACATGCGGAGAAGTGAATTCAAAGCCATGGGAAGATAGACTGCGGGTGAGGGGCCGGCTCCTGGCAAGCAGTGGAGCAATGGAGCACAAAATCTGAACTTATAGAAGTCTGCTCCACTGAGGGACATCACTCCAGAGGCTAAGAGGGGATGGAGCCCTCATGGGGATAGTGTGGTCTCAGGTCCCGCAGGGTCACTGAAAGATTGGGGGTATCTGAGTGTGGCAGAAATCCCAGGTGTCAGATTGGGGAAGCTGACTAAAGAGACAGAGCCGAGGAGTGAGCTCCCAGCTCTGGGTTACCTTAAACTATGATCCACAGCAAGTTGAACCACTGCTCTTTGAGCAGGGACCCTACAAGTGGCAGATCCAGAGAAACTCACCTTCCTCCTCTGGAGAAGCAGCATGGCAGGAATCTGATGGGTTTGGGGACTCCAAATGGGGCTGTGTGCCAGAGAGAGAAACACTTGGTCCGAGGCTGGGTAAGCCCAGAGCGTGGCCGGAGACCAGGGAGATGGGAGGGATTGACCCCTTTTCACTGAGGGCGCACTGAGGAGTGGGGCCCCAAGCTCTTGGCTCTGCTGGGCTGGAGATTAGAAGGCCACCATTTTCCTTCCCGTCTTCCAGAGCTCAATGGAAAGCATTCGGGGAACAAAAGCTCCTGAGAGAGAAGGTGAACAGATTTCTTAGCCTGGCCCCTGGCAAGGGCAGTGCAATTCTGCCTCAGCCAAAGACATTTGAGAATCACTACAACAGGCCCCTCCCCCAGAAGATCAGCAAGAACATCCAGCCAAGACCAAGCTCACTGATCAAGGAGAACTGTGGAACCCCAGAATGAGGAAAAACAGTGCATGGAATTCATGGCTTTCTCCCCATGATCCTTTAGTCTTGCAAAGTTAAATTAAAAATTTTTTAAATTTTATTTCTTTTCTTATTCTAATTTTTTAAAATTTCTCTTTCCTCTTTTAATGTTTTTAAACTAGTTTATCTTCACAATACTGTTCTAAAAAATTCTTTTTAAACCTTCATTATTATATTTTATCCTTCATTGTATGTAACCTTATTCTTTGTACACATACAGGGATTTTTTTTTTCCCCTAAAAATTTTTGGGATACAATTTCTTCCAATAGATCAAAATATACTCTAAATCTAATACAGGGCTTTGTTCTAGTCTCCAGCCTAAGTACATTCTCTCCTCTTTTTTTTTTTTTTTCTTTCTTTTTCCAACCAACTTATCAATTCCTTTTTTTGGGTTTTTTTAAAATTTTCATCTTTATAGTCATATTCCATCCCTTCATTGTGTTTACCCTTATTTTTGTGTACATATAAGTATATATATATATTTATATATATAAATTTTATGTATATATATATATATTTTGTGTGTGTGTATATATATAAAAAGTATATATATCTTTCTTTAACATTTTGGGAGGTAGTTTCTTCTAAGAGACCAAAATACACCCAAAATCAAGTGTGTGGCTATGTTCTATTCACCAGTCATATGTATGTGTATGTGCATATATATATATATATATATATATATATATATAATTTCTTTTTACTTTTTCCCCAAGTTTGGGATCTCTTCTGATTTTGTTAGGGTACATTTTTCTGGGGGTATTTGCCACCCTTTTAGTATTTTATTCTCTCATTCATATATTCTTATCTGGACAAAATGACAAGGTGGAAAAACTCACCACAAAAAAAAAAAAAAAAGAACAAGAGGCAGTACCAACAGATAGGGATGTAATCAATACAGACATTGGTAATATGTCAGATCTAGAGTTCAGAATGACAATTCTCAAGGTGCTAGCTGGGCTCAAAAAAGGCATGGAAGATATTAGAGAAATGCTGTCTGGAGAAATAAAATCCCTTTCTGCAGAAATAAAAGAACTAATATCTAACCAAGCTGAAATAAAAAAGGGAGTTAATGAGGTGCAATCAAGAATTGAGGATCTTACTTCTGATAAATAAGGCAGAAGAGAGAATTAGTGATATAGAAGACCAAATGACAGGGAATAAAGAAGCTGAGCAAAAGAGAGACAACTATGGGACCACAAGGGGAGAATTAGAGAGATAAGTGATATCATAGGATGAAACAATTAGAATAATTGGGATTCCAGAAGAAGAAGAAAGGGGGGGAGGGGAAGAAGGTATATTGGAGCAAATTATAATAGAGAATTTCTCCAATATGGCAAAGGGAATGAGCATCAAAATCCAGGAGACACAGAGAACCCCCCCTCAAAATCAATAAAAATAGATCAACACCCCATCATCTAATAGTAAAACTTACTAGTCTTAGTGACAAAGAGAAAATCCTGAAAGCAGCTCAGGACAAGAGGTCTATAACATACAATGGTAGAATTATTAGATTGGCAGCAGACCTATCCACTGAGACCTGGCAGGCCAGAAGGGACTGGCATGATATATTCAGAGCACTAAATAAGAAAAATATGCAGCCAAGAATACTATATCCAGCTAGGCTATCATTGAAAATAGAGAGATAAAAAACTTTCAGGACAAACAAAAAGTAAAAGAATTTGCAAACACCAAACCAACCCTACAGGAAATATTGAAAGGGGTCCTCTAAGCAAAGAAAGAGCCTAAAAGTAGCAGAACAGAAAGGAAGTGAGACAATATACAGTAACAGTCACCTTACAGGCAATACAATGGTACTAAACTCATATCTCTCAATAGTTACCCTGAATGTTAATGGGCTAAATGCCTCAGTCAAAAGACACAGGGTATCAGAATGGATAAAAAAGCAAAACACATCAATATGCTGTCTACAAGAAACTCATTTTAGACCCAAAGACACCTCCAGATTTAAAGTGAGGGGGTGGAAAACAATTTACCATGCTAATGGACATCAAAAGAAAGCTAGGGAGGCAATCCTTATATCAGATCAATTAGATTTTAAGCCAAAGACTAGAATATGAGATGAGGAAGGACACTATATCATACTGAAAGGGTCTGTCTAACAAGAAGATCTAACAACTTTAAATATATATGCCCCTAACATAGGAGCAGCCAATTATATAAACCAATTAATAACAAAATCAAAGAAGCACATCAACAATAATACAATAGTAAAGTACTTTAACACCCCCTTTACTGAAATGGACAGATCATCCAAGCGAAAGATCAACAAGGAAATAAAGGCCTTAAATGACACACTGGACCAGATGGACATCACGGATATATTCAGAACATTCCCTCCCAAAGCAACATAATACACATTCTTCTCTAGTACACATGGAACAGTCTCCAGAATAGATCACATCCTGGGTCACAAATCAGGCCTCAACTGATACCAAAAGATTGGGATTATTCCTTGCATATTTTCAGACCACAGTGCTCTGAAGCTAGAACTCAATCACAAGAGAAAAGTTGGAAAGAACTCAATTATGTGGAGGCTAAAGAGCATCCTTCTAAAGAATGAATGGGTCAACCAGGAAATTAAGGAAGAATTGAAAAAATTCATGGAAGCAAATGATAATGAAAACACAATTGTTCAAAATCTATGGGATGCAGCAAAGGCTGTCCTGAGAGGAAAGTATTTAGTGATACAAGACTTTCTCAAGAAACAAGAAAGGTCTCAAGTACACAACCTAACCCTACACCTAAAGGAGCTCGAGAAAGAACAGCAAAGAAAACTCTAAACCCAGAAGGAGAAGAGAAATAATAAAGATCAGAGCAGAAATCAATGAAATAGAAACCAAAAAAACAATAGAACAAATCAACGAAACTAGGAGCAGGTTCTTTGAAAGAATTAATATGATTGATAAACCCCTGGCCCTACTTACCAAAAAGAAAAGAGAAAGGACCCAAATAAATAAAATCATAAATGAAAGAGGAAAGATCACAACCAACACCAAAGAAATAAAAAAAATTATAAGAATATATTACGAGCAACTATATACCAGCAAATTTGACCATCTGGAAGAAATGGATGCATTCCTAGAGACATATAAACGATCACAACTGAACCAGGAAGCAATAGAAAACCTAAACAGACCCATAACTAGGAAGGAGATTGAAACAGTCATCAAAAATCTCCCAACAAACAAGAACCCAGGGCCAGACGGCTTTCCAGGGGAAATCTACCAAACATTTAAAGAAGAATTAATACCTATTCTCCTGAAACTGTTCCAAGAATTAGAAATGGAAAGAAAACTTCCAAACTCATTTTATGAGGCCAACATTACCTTGATCCCAAAACCAGACAAAGACCCCATCAAAAAGAATTACAGACCAATATTCCTGACGAACATGGATGTAAAAATTCTCACCAAAATACTAGCCAATAGGATCCAACCATACATTAAAAGGATTATTCACCACAACCAAGTGGGATTTATTCCTGGGCTGCAAGGTTGGTTCAACACCCACAAATTAATAGTGTGATACAATACATTAATAAAAGAAAGAACAAGAACCATATGATACTCTCAATAGATGCTGAAAAAGCATTTGACAAAGTATAGCATCCTTTCGTGATCAAAACTCTTCGAAGTGTAGGGATAGAGCATACATACCTCAATATCATAAAAGCCATCTATGAAAAACCCACAGCGAATATCATTCCCAATGGGGAGAAACTGAGAGCTTTTCCCCTAAGGTCAGGAACATGGCAGGGATGTCCACTATCACCACTGCTATTCAACATAGTACTAGAAGTCCTAGCCTCAGCAATCAGACAACAGAAAGAAATTAAAGGCATCCAGATTGCCAAAGAAGCAGTCAAACTCTCACTTTTCAGATGATATGATACTTTATGTGAAAAACCCAAAAGACCACTCCAAAACTGCTAGAATTTGTACAGGAATTCAGTAAAGTGTCAGGATATAAAATCAATGCATGGAAATCAGTTGCATTTCTATACACCAACAACAAGAGAGAAGGAAGAGAAATTAAGGAGTTGATCCCATTTACAATTGCACCCCAAACCATAAAATATCTAGGAATAAACCTAACCAAAGAGGCAAATAATCTGTACTCAGAAAACTATAACGTACTCATGAAAGAAATTGAGGAAGACACAAAGAAATGGAAAAACGTTCCATGCTTATGATTGGAAGAACAAATATTGTGAAAATGTCTATGTTGCCTAAAGTAATCTACACGTTTAATGCAATCCCTATCAAAATACCATCAATTTTTTTCAAAAAAAATTATATGGAACCAGAAAAAAAATCTATATGGAACCAGAAAAAAACCCCAAATAACCAGAGGAATGTTGAAAAAGAAAGCCAAAGTTGGTGGCATTGCAATTCCAGACTTAAAGCTCTATTACAAAGCTATAGTCATCAAGACAGTATGGTACTGGCACAAAAATGGACACATAGATCAATGGAACAGAATAGAGAGCCCAGAAATAGACCCTCAATTCTATGGTCAACTAATCTTCAACAAAGCAGGAAAGAATGTCCAGTGGAAAAAAGACAGTCTCTTCAACAAATGGTATTGGGAAAATTGGACAGTCACATGCAGAAGAATGAAACTGGACCATTTCCTTACACCACACACAAAAATAGACTCAAAATGGGTGAAAGAACTCAATGTGAGAAAGGAATCCATCAAAATCCTTGAGGAGAACACAGGCAACAACCTCTTCGACCTCAGCTGCTGTGACTTCTTCCTAGAAACATCACTAAAGGCAAGGGATGCAAGGGCAAAAATGAAGTATTGGGACTTCATCAAGATCAAAAGTTTTTGCACAGCAAAGGAAACAGTCAATAAAACCAAAAGACAAGTGACAGATTGGGAGAAGATATTTGCAAATGACATATCAGGTAAAGGGCTAGTATCCAAAATCTATAAAGAACTTATCAAACTCAACACCTGAAGAACAAATAATCCAATCAAGAAATGAGCAGAAGACATGAACAGGCATTTCTGCAAAGACATCCAGATGGCCAACAGACACTTGAAAAAGTGCTCCACATCACTCGGCATCAGGGAAATATAATTCAAAACCACAATGAGATACCACCTCACACCAGTCAGAATGGCTAAAATTAACAAATTAGGAAACGACAGATGTTGGTGAGGATGCAGAGAAAGGCGAAACCTCCTACACTATTGATGGGAATGCAAGCTGGTGCAGCCACTCTGGAAAACAGCATGGAGGCTCCTCAAAAAGTTGAAAATAGAGCTACCCTAGACCCAGGAATCGCACTACTGGGTCTTTACCCTAAAGATACAAATGTAGGGATCCAAAGGGGCATGTGCACCTGAATGTTTATAACAGCAATGTCCAATATAGTCAAACTATGGAAAGAACCTAGATGTCCATCAACAGATGAATGGATAAAGAAGGTGTGACACACACACACACACACACACACACACACACACAATGGAATACTATGCAGCCATCAAAAGAAATGGAATCTTGCCATTTGTAACAACATGTATGGAACTAGAGGGTATTATGCTGAACGAAACGGGTCAATCAGAGAAAGACAATTATCATATGATCTCTCTGATATGAGGAATTTGAGAGGCAGAGTGGGGTGTTTGGAGGGTAAGGAAGGAAAAAATGAAACAAGATGGGATCAGAAGGGAGACAAACCATAACAGACTCTTAATCTCACAAAAACAAACCGAGGGCTGATGGCGGGCAGGGGGTTAGAGAGAGGGTGGTTGGGTTATGGATACTGGGGAGGGTATGTGCTATGGTGAGTGCTGTGAAGTGTGTAAGCCTGACGATTCACACATCTGTACCCCTGGAGCAAATAATATATGTTCAATAAAAATAATTAATAAAAAAGAAGAAAAAATGGGGGTCAACAAATGCAGGAGTGACATGAGATTAGGAATTGAGAATTCAGCAGAAGAAATCCAAAGACACAAAGAAGAGAAAGCCTCCCAAGAACACTGAGAGAAACATAAACCCCTCCCAACAAGAAGAATATTGGTGTGATGTCCTGGGCTTTCAGCGTAAATAGAATGGGGATTGAGGCATTACTAGTTTAATATAAAAAGAATGTGTGGGGCACCTGGGTGGCTCAGTGGGTTAAGCCTCTGCCTTCGGCTCAGGTCATGAACCCGGGGTCCTGGGATTGAACCCCGCATTGGGCTCTCTGCTCAGCAAGGAGCCTGCTTCCTCTGCTCTCTCTCTGCCTGCCTCTCTGCCTACTTATGATATCTGTCTGTCAAATAAATAAATAAAATCTTAAAAAAAAAAAAAGAATGTGTGACACCAGAAAGCTGGAGAACTTGAAGATGTTCAGCAGCAGACACTTAATTTATGAAAGGGATAAAATGATATAAAACCTCTCAAAGAGTAATGTCCTACACACACACGCACGTGCACGTAACCTGAGACTGGAATGTTCTGAGGCTGTAGAAGACAAGAAAAAAAAGGACATAAGTTGTGCTTCTGAGAGGGGCTGGCAGGTGGGAGGAGTTTGGTGACACTTTTGCTCCTGAGTAGGGAGAAGGGGAGAAGCAGGACAGCCTGCCTCACTGTGACTAAGAAGGCTGCTGAGCGATTCCAGAATGGCATGTCCACAGAAACTCAGAACAGTTAGGGAAAACCTGTAGTGATCAGGGGGAGGCTTGAAGAAACTGGACAGGAGAAATGAGGAGTTACAGAGACAGATGAAAAGTCAGGATCTCCAGGATTTCAAGGCAAATCACTTTCTTTTTGAATGAAAGTATGTATACAGAGTCAATGTATGTATTTGTGGCATACTGGAGAGGTGAGGCTGGGTACTGAAGGACTATAATGAGCATTCCTTTCCCTTTCCTTGGAGGTTGTATCAGGAATTCTGCAGCTCAGAAGGCAGCCTATTCCTCTCTTTGTTCTCTTTTTTTTTGTGAAGAACATGGGGCATAATATCATTGGCACTCTCAAAGCCAACATGGGTTTTTGTTTCTTGTGTAACAAGCATATCGGCCTCATCAGGCTAGCATATTTTCATGGCTAACAAATTCAAAGAAATCAGCATTCCTGTTCCCTGTGCAAGTGTCAGGGGTCAGGGATGGTTTCTGGAAATGTTATGCTACTCAGCACCACATTTATGCAGAAGGAGATAGATTTTTCCATGAGAGTGCCTCACTGCCAGAGAAGAGACTATTGACCATGTCATCTTACTGGTCATCAGATAATTAGCATGTGCTGAATAGAGGCAGTGTGCTCTGTATCATTCTAGGAAGCTGGAGGAGTGTCCTGCCTGGTCAGGGCCATTTAACCAGACAGACACCAGGAAGAACAAGGGATTAGAATCACAAGAAAGCTAGTACCTATGGCTAAGATTTATGGAGCACTGCACTGAGCTCTTGACATGAATTATCTTATTTTTTTCTTCCCCAAATCTTGGTGAGATACATATGGTTGCCATCATCATCTGATGGTTGAGGAAAGGAAGGTTCAGAGAGAATAGATAAAATGCCCAAGACCCCAGAACTAGTTAGGGACAGAGCCAGGACTTGAATGCAGGTTTGTCTGATTCAAAGCCTGGGTACTTAAGTTCCTGGAAATGCCATGGGGTGACCACTGACTTGTACACGGCTAAGGTTATTGGATTCAAGTCTCCATGGAAGCAAAGATACCAAACCCACAAAGGCACCACTTTGAGAACAAAGGCTGCTCTCTTAAGTTATCAATAGGCCATTAAATCCAACCTCATGATGCTAGAGCTGGGTCATAGCCAAATGACCCAAACACCCATGGGCATTTCTTGGTAACTCCTTCTAGCCACACACAGAGTGTTAGGGTTAGCCTTCCACACTGCCCAGACAGCCAGACTTGGATGTCAGCATGAGCACTGAGGTGAACTAGAGCGAGATTATGTCCTACTCCTGATTTCTGTGCTCCCAGCAATTTGTGTTACCACCTCTACCCCTCAACCTCTCCAATCCATGCACTTAAGAAGAAGGAGAGAGGACCTAGGAACATGGGGTAGCTGACAGTCAGAATTTTCTCAAGATACATCTCTTTTGTTTTTGTATCTTGGAATTACTATTATTAAATTTTGTTTTTACCAAAGAAATCCAGGCATCCAGTTAAAATAAAAATGAAATAATACTGACATAATCTTGATGAAGAATAGATGTCCTCTGACCCACAGCTGCGTACTCCCAAAAGGAATCATTTTACTCTTCTTAGTGTTTTTTTTTTTCCGTTAGTCACTTTTATTTTTGTAAATATGGTGATCCTGTGCATTTCTTAATTTCTCCATCTGAAACAATAACTCCTGACTTTCTGTTATTGTAGATGAGTTTAATGCCCTTCTAGACACTCTACCTCCTCCCAACTCCATCTTCATAATGTAGTTTTATCACAGATTATGGTTAAAAAAGTAATCATTGTGACTATTTAAATTTTGGCTCCATACACTAACAGACTTTTCAAACATGACACCTGATCTGACCGTATCCCATTCTCTGGAGCCCCACTCCACTTCTTTCTTCTTGCAGACCATCTTTCAGAGCTCTCCATCCTCCTGCAGCATGGACTGCTGGTGGATTAGGCTTCCTACACAGCCGTCATCCTGGGAATTCCTTCTGTTTGTCTCCTGATTCTTAAGTCTTCTTTATCCTTCTTTCTCAGCCTTTACCCTTGTTTGATGGTAGGACATCCTGTAGTTACTTAGTGCTGTCTTGAAAAGGAGAGCATGTAGTCACACTTTCAGATTTAAGAAAACATCTCTAGTGACAAGAGAACTGACTCATTCTGTCACAGCAATGTTCTGGTTATTCCATCTAAACATTAACATGTTTTTCATTTATTCATAATACCAAGGCATTTTAAATCATCTATTGCCCAGGCATTTGTCCCCGTGTGTCCTTCATTGACAGTTCTTCACATCAAATCCAAATACAAAGGCTATAGTTCCCATCTGGCATACTGTGGCAAGCTCAGTATGGTCCTTGACCACCCATATCTTTGAAGTTAGGCTCTGCCTTAGCCTAATACTATCTCAGTTCTGGATAATGAACCTCAGCTTCTCTACTGGCTATTCTGACTCCTCCCCTGGACCAGCTGGGGGTCAGCAGATCAGTGTGCCAATAAACTTCCCCAGTGGATGGGTGGATTTGGGATTAACCTCAACATGTTAAGTTCAGTAGTTCTCCAAAGTAGAAATCTCCCCACTGCTCAAAAATTCCCATGCTTCTTTCTGTTCTAGTTTCTTGGGAACCTGGGTTTTTTTCCATTCCCTCCAAAGCACTGGGGACTAAAATGAAGGTCTATCCTTTACCCAGACCAGTTGCTGTGCACCTCCACTGTCACCTTCCTCTTGAATCCCAATTCCCATCATCCCCTATTATCCTTAGATGGAGTCTTTGAGTGAACTAATTTAACCCCATATTCTTGAACATCGTATACCCCCATCCTCTTCCCATAGGCTAACCTCCTCTTAGTTCTTGCCTTATGACTTTGAACTGAACAGGATTCATGAACCAATTCACTTTGGACATGATGTCTGGCCCTTCCTTTGAGATTTCTTTTGTTGCTTCTATCTGTTCTAAACACCTACAAATTCTTCCTTGCTTTTGGCCAGGGCCAATTGGTGGAATACTTAAGCTCCCTCTTAAACATCAACTGTGAATTTAATTCTCCTTTCAGATACTCCTGAGCAAGAAATTTGGAAATTCTCTCATGCTAAATCTTTTTTTTTTTTTAAAGATTTTATTTATTTATTTGTCAGAGAGAGAGAGCGTGAGAGTGAGAGCGAGCACAGGCAGACAGAGTGGCAGGCAGAGTCAGAGGGAGAAGCAGGCTCCCCGCTGAGCAAGGAGCCCGATGCGGGACTCAATCCCAGGACGCTGGGATCATGACCTGAGCTGAAGGCAGCTGCTTAACCAACTGAGCCACCCAGGCGTCCCTCTCATGCTAAATCTTATAGTCTTTTAGCAAAACTTATTTAGAATATAACATATTGTGAAGTAATAGTTCATGTAGTATAGTTTTAGGGGTTCCAGAAGAGACTGTCCAAAGAAATGTTACTCACTCAGTATTCACAATGCTTCAAGCTCAAAACAGCTTTTAACCAGATAGTGGTTCTCAAACCTGGCTGAAATTCTGTATCTCCTAGAGAGGTTTCAAGCAATGCTAATACCCAACTCCATACCTTGAGATTGAGATTTAATGAAACACAGTGGGGACTGTGCCTCAGTAGGAAAGATGTCCAGGTAATTCTAATGCACACTGAGGGCTGTGAACCCCTAACTGACAGAAAAGAGTAAGGCTCCCAATGTCAATCTCTCTTGAAGAACAAACTCCTGCCAGTTATGCTAAATTATAAGCAACTGAGGCGTCTTCTGACTGAGGGCTACGAAGTGGGTGAAAGAAAACAGAATGGGAAACATCACAAAGAACAAATTTCGCAGAAGCTGAATCCAGTCTCCACCTAGGCCTTACACATATTTTCTTAAACATTGTAACTGATACGGCCTCTGCCCTTCTAGCTTGGGTTGGGGGGTGGGGTCCTCAGTTATGAGGCCAAAGGAGGAGAGAATGAGTTGGAACTGATTGGTGGGGTAAACATAGCCTTAGGGCTGTCCTTGTGGGGGAGAGGGCCTGGCCAGGAGTTTGAATATAACCTCTGGAATGTGACAACTTGCGTTTAACCTGGACTTGCTTTGTTAACCAATCTGTAGGTGATAAACTGTGCTCATTGACTTAGGGAGGAGAGTTCCGATTTATGATTCTAAGCAATAAGACTGTTTTGAAGCAGGATCCTGGTGTCGATTATAGATTCTCAGGGCTCCAGCAAATAAACTGGGCTTGAGGAATGGTGCCATTCCTGGCATGGAAGTGGAATGCAAATGGGGCAGAGCAGCCCATTGTCATGTGGATGGGGCAAACCTAGCAAGAGGAAGAAAGAGTTATCACTCTGGGTGTAGGATGGTTCAGGGAAGATGCATAGTAGGACTTGGGATGGCAAGGCAGATCAGAGTGATCTTCTTATAAGCTCCCCTTATTTAAAATATATGGAATGGTTTTCTCCACAGTTTAAAGTTATAGTAGTTCTAGTGGTTATTTCTGCACTATGTCTCAGTTTCCTTCAGCATAAAATGATGACATGTTCTAAGGCTCTTTCAAATATAGCACTCTCCGAGTCTGAATGTTAGCAAAATGCATGGAAAAGGTTATAGTCATGATCAGTCCTGGCTGTTCACAGGTCTCTCCCATTCAGTTGTAATTCCTTATTAACCATTCTTACAGCTTCTTGCCAGTCCCTTTTAAAATCACATAATACAATTAAAAATACCCATAGTATATATAAATTTTGTTGAAGTGCTATCAAGGACTTTGGGTTTCTAATTCAAGAGAGAAAGCTAAATGATCAAAAGACCAATGAATCACAATTAATTGAAAAAAAAAAAAAAGAGGAATTCTAAGTAGCAAAGGTGATCTCTCCCTCTTCTGGACAAGAACCACTGGAGTGCTGGGAAGCAGGTTAGGCAAGAAAGAGGAGGGAAACCAATTTCAGATGAAAGATTTTTGAAAGTGAAGGTGTGAGGACAGATAGCTGAAAATAATGAAAGATCATAAGGACAGGCCATTCTCTAACATATACAAATTAAGAGACAATTAAGGGACCATGTCTATATTCTCTCCCTGATGCCTCTGAGGATCATCAAGTCTGAATGGCAAGGAATAATATTCTTAAGGGGATGAGGCAAGACAAAAATCATACTGTCCTACGTTACTGCAACACTTCCTTTTTTAGAGAGAGAGTGTGTGTGCACTCACATGAGCTAGTGGGGGCAGTGGGACTCGATCTTACAGAACCCTGAGATCATGAGCTGAGCTGAAATCAAGAGTCAGATCCTTAACCAACTGAGTCACCCAGGTACCCCTACCTGCAAAATTTTTTGGAACCAAGTGAAAGGGAGCAATAGGGACAAGAGGAATCGCACAAGCAGCAGACCCAAGAAATCTGTGACCTCTGGTCTGTGAGAGACTGAAAATGCTAGGCTATGTGATATTGCCATGCCCACACCCCACATTGGGCTCAACCCACAGCTCAGTATACACTCCATTAATGAATGAATGAATGCATAACTAATCCCATGAAATTTGCCTTAGGGAGAATGAGGAAAAGGGAAAGTTTGACTATAATTATATTATGAGTGATATATGAATGAACTAGATTTTAGAATATGCTGGAGGCACTTTTTCCTTCTTAACCACAGGGGTGGGTTGCCATCCATCAATGTGCTGTGTGTGTGGAGTGGGGAGGCTAAGGTGGAAAGATAAGTTGAGCACAGCTTGTGGCTTGATTGTGACACTTCCTCAGCCCCTAGTCTTTGGTGTTCCCTATTTTCCCAAAACAATCTGTCAAGCATATTAGGCTTCAGGAGAAATGCATTAATGCTAAATATTCAATAGTAACTTCAATAGAATATTTGTTTTAAGACTAAGCCAAAGGCCCTCAGAGATTCAGCAGTATCATTCTAGATGGATCCATATAGTTGTAGGACTTCCCCTAATGAAGGGAGCTCCTGGATGTGCCCCAGGGAACTCATCTCTTATATTCATGTGCATATAATAGTCGCCTACTACTGTACCATTTTCCTGCTTTGTGTGTTTATTTCCAGCCCCATCTACAGCAAATAGAGAAATAAACCCAGATTAGGACACTGAATACTGGAATCTTGCTGTTTATCAGCTGTGTATCCTTAGGTAAATCTCTAAACATCTCTGAGTTTGATTTGTAGAACAAAGATAACATCCACCTTACAGGTTACTGTGGGGAATAAAATTTCTTAAAATCCCATGAAATCATCCCATAGCAATTAGATTATAATCCTAGCACAGTAGCGTAAAAGATCTCTTTTGATCTAGCCCCTGCCTGTCTCTTCAATTATCATCTATATCTCTTCCCTCAGTCATTCAGTTCCTGTTATATGGACTTCCTGTCTCTTGTTCAAATATCAATCAATATCTCTTCACATCAGGGCTGGAATTACATTTCTGACTTGTTCCTTGCTATCCGGGTCTCAGCTCTTATGATATGTTTAAAAACAAAAACAAAAACAAAAAAACTATCTACCTTATCAAATACCTGTATAACCCATTCCTACCACCAACTGGTCATTGCCTATCACATTATTCTATTCAATTTTCTTGATAGCAATGATCATTATTTGAATTTATTTTATTGATTTGTTTGCTTACCTATTCATTAGTTTTTTCCTTCAACCAATAATATCAACACTAATAGAGTAGAGGCCATGTACCACTTGCACTGGGAATAATGTATGGCAAGCACATAGTTGATGGCAATAAATATTTGAATTGAAGTAGTGAACTCAGTGTTTGAGTTCAAATATTTTAATGAAGGGAATTTATATACCGTGAGATGCTATGTACATATAACGTGGTATTTCCTTCCATTGAGAGGGTACTAGAGGGGAAAGAACAGAAGGTAAGTTATCAAAGAATACTAGATTTTCATTTAGCCTTTACTGCTTTTCAGTTGTCTTAAGTAAAGCCAGTCACTGTTCTGCCTCTCTGTCCATTGGTTTTTTTCATCTATAAAAGGAGGAAAGTGGTGTTTACCTCCTAGGTTATCCTGAGACCCAGATCTAATGTTGACAAAAGCACTGTGCACACTGCAGTCATTCATGTAAGTTGTTATCATTCTCCAATGTGGGATCCTAAACTAGGAGAATGACTTCCTACTATTTTTTTTTTTAATTTAAAAAAAGCAAGAGTTTTGGGTGGCATCGATGAGAAGTTGAAGAGGGAGTTTATTTTACCCAAACTCTTTCCCAAAGCATCAAAAATCTGGGATCCATGGCTTCATTTGCATAAGTATATTTGCATGTCCTAATTAGGACCTTTGGCAAGAATCCGAGGAAAGGAATTTAGGCTTTGCCCTCAAGGAAGAGGATAATTCTTTCCAAAACAGGCACAACATTTTCCTGCTGCAGAAGATAGGGGGCAAAGGCATTAATGTTGCTTACAGAAATTAGACTGAGCAGTTGGATTAACATCAATTTACAAATGAAGCAGCATAAGCCCCTTCAAACAAAGCACATTATATTTTATTTAGCAACACCTCCTTGCCTCTCCTAGTGCTATGTAAAGGCTGTTCAAATCCTTTTACAAAGAAGACTGTCTGAAAAGAAGAAAAGAAATGATGAGCGTGCCCATGCTTGATCTGTGTATGCACACTGCACTTCTCTACTGAGGTCCAAAAGCTCCCCAGAGAGAGCAAACCCAACCCAAACCTTCAGGCCCACCCTTTGATTCTGGGGAAAACTGAGGGTTTGATTGACTCATAATCTTCTGGTGCAGGGCTTGGAATCCAAGATTCTGGGCTTGGGTAGTGAGTCTGTCATTTATGATATACACGGGACCTTGGACTAACCATTTTACATTCTCTTAGTCTTTAATCCTTCTGCTGCAAAAAGGAGATAAAATTGACATCTGCCTCATGGAGTTGTTGGAAGGATTAAATAAGATCCTATGTGGAGCAAGCGCTTTGTAAAGGGCAAAGTATTATATAAATGTCCCACATTTTAAATCCTGTCCTTCTTCACCCCTGAACCTTCTGTCATGAGAAATTATTGTGTTGCCTCTCTTGGTTGATAAGGTTGAAACACTCAAGGGCCCTGAATACTCACCAGAAAGGTATACAAATGGCACAGATACAGCTTTTCTCCTTCTTGTACCCACAGCTAGCGTTGCTAATGAACCACAATACTTTTTCTTACTGAATCTGGGCCCAATCTCAAAATCTCCACCATAACTTTCCAAAGCTACCATCAACTGTTGGAATGGGCATGGGAGACAGAGCTGATTGGCCATCCCTCTGAAGCCTCTAAGATCTGTGGCCAAAGTGTCCCACACTCTTCTCTGTTGTCCAGATTGAGGACACACAGAATACAGTCCAAGTGTATAGAGATGACACCCCGCAGTGACAGAACCCCCCTCTTAGCACACACATACACAGAGCAGCACAGGCTCAAACATCCGTTTATTATGTCAGAGTTAATTTCATAGTGGAAAAGAAAAGCGATGTTCAGGGAAATGTTGGCAACAGCACAATTTATGATAAATCAAATAGCCTGAAGAGATGAGTAAAAGGTTTTGGAGAGAACAAAGGCTCTGGGACTGAGCAGCAAATGTCAAGTTAGCTACGTAACTAGTGGGAGTGTGTACACGGTGTAACAGGATCAATCCCTTAATTGCTCTATGTTTTCCTATCAAATAGGATAATTAGAAGACTTTTTGATTCATAGTTGAATCAATTCTTTCCTTAGGGTTTGAGAAGAAGTGTGACTTACAGAAATTCCAGATGTTATTATTAAAATCTCTCCCCTCTTAGGTCCTGAAGAAAGGGTGTAGTGTGATTCTATGGATGAGATCACAGGTCTGTCCTTGACAACCCAGATGTCAGAGAGCAGTCCTAAATCAACAGAAGTTGACCCCAACCTCTCAAGTGCCCCACTTGCAAGCTGAGAAATATTTCTTTTATTCGGTCTGGGTGTGGGTTTGCAGGGTGTGCAGTGACCCGCTCTACTATTTCACCAAGGTCAAACAGTCTCACATTCCATGGGAAGTAGCATTTGCCCATTACCTGAGCTCTCTACTTCGTGGCATTAGGGTCATGACCAAAGAAAGACTTACACATAAGCATGTTTCTTATTAAAATGAATCAGTTTTGTATACAGAAATACAACCCAAGTGCTACATCTTCAGTAGCTTAATTTTCAAAAAGACAGTTGACAGTTGTCATGTTAACAAATATTTCCTTAAGTCCTAGAAGCAAAAAGTTCTTAATAAATAATACTAAGAACAAAAATGGAAAAATTCTGATTTTTCTGAGCCTAGAGACTGTTGCTTCCTTTTGCTTTAAGGGTCTGGCGTCAGGGTCCAATTCAAGAAATATATCTTTTTTTTTTTTTTTTTTTTTTTGTCTTTTGCTTTATTAGTTTTTTTTTCTTATTTTATTTTTTATAAACATATATTTTTTTTTTCCCCCAGGGGTACAAGTCTGTGAATCTCCAGGTTTACACACTTCACAGCACTCACCATAGCACATACCCTACCCAATGTCCATAACCCCACCCCCCCTAACCCCCCTCCCCCCAGCAACCCTCAGTTTGTTTTGTGAGATTAAGAGTCACTTATGGTTTGTCTCCCTCCCAATCCCATCTTGTTTCATTTACTCTTCTCCTACCCCATTAACTCCCCATGTTGCATCTCCTCTCCCTCATATCAGGGAGATCATATGATAGTTGTCTTTCTCCGCTTGACTTATTTCGCTAAGCATGATACCCTCTAGTTCCATCCACGTTGTCGCAAATGGCAAGATTTCATTTCTTTTGATGGCTGCATAGTATTCCATTGTATATATATACCACATCTTCTTTATCCATTCGTCTGTTGATGGACATCTAGGTTCTTTCCATAGTTTGGCTATCGTAGACATTGCTGCTATAAACATTCGGGTGCACGTGCCCCTTCGGATCACTACGTTTGTATCTTTAGGGTAAATACCCAGCAGTGCAATTGCTGGGTCATAGGGTAGTTCTATTTTCAACATTTTGAGGAACCTCCATGCTGTTTTCCAGAGTGGTTGCACCAGCTTGCATTCCCACCAACAGTGTAGGAGGGTTCCCCTTTCTCCGCATCCTCGCCAGCATCTGTCATTTCCTGACTTGTTAATTTTAGCCATTCTGACTGGTGTGAGGTGGTATCTCATTGTGGTTTTGATTTGCATTTCCCTGATGCCGAGTGATATGGAGCACTTTTTCATGTGTCTGTTGGCCATCTGGATGTCTTCTTTGCAGAAATGTCTGTTCATGTCTTCTGCCCATTTCTTGATTGGATTATTTGTTCTTTGGGTGTTGAGTTTGCTAAGTTCTTTATAGATTCTGGACACTAGCCCTTTATCTGATATGTCATTTGCAAATATCTTCTCCCATTCTGTCAGTTGTCTTTTGGTTTTGTGAACTGTTTCCTTTGCTGTGCAAAAGCTTTTGATCTTGATAAAATCCCAATAGTTCATTTGTGCCCTTGCTTCCCTTGCCTTTGGCGATGTTCCTAGGAAGATGTTGCTGCGGCTGAGGTCAAAGAGGTTGCTGCCTGTGTTCTCCTCAAGGATGTTGATGGATTCCTTTCTCACATTGAGGTCCTTCATCCATTTTGAGTCTATTTTCATGTGTGGTGTAAGGAAATGATCCAATTTCATTTTTCTGCATGTGGCTGTCCAATTTTCCCAACACCATTTATTGAAGAGGCTGTCTTTTTTCCATTGGACATTCTTTCCTGCTTTGTCGAAGATTAGTTGACCATAGAGTTGAGGGTCTATTTCTGGGCTCTCTATTCTGTTCCATTGATCTATGTGTCTGTTTTTGTGCCAGTACCATGCTGTCTTGATGATGACAGCTTTGTAATAGAGCTTGAAGTCCGGAATTGTGATGCCACCAACTTTGGCTTTCTTTTTCAATATTCCTTTGGCTATTCACGGTCTTTTCTGGTTCCATATAAATTTTAGGATTATTTGTTCCATTTCTTTGAAAAAAATGGATGGTACTTTGATAGGAATTGCATTAAATGTGTAGGTTGCTTTAGGTAGCATAGACATTTTCACAATATTTATTCTTTCAATCCAGGAGCATGGAACATTTTTCCATTTCTTTGTGTCTTCCTCAATTTCTTTCATGAGTACTTTATAGTTTTCTGTGTATAGATTCTTAGTCTCTTTGGTTAGGTTTATTCCTAGGTATCTTATAGTTTTGGGTGCAATTGTAAATGGGATGGACTCCTTAATTTCTCTTTCTTCTGTCTTGTTGTTGGTGTAGAGAAATGCGACTGATTTCTGTGCATTGATTTTATATCCTGACACTTTACTGAATTCCTGTACCAGTTCTAGCAGTTTTGGAGTGGAGTCCTTTGGCTTTTCCACATATAGTATCATATCATCTGCGAAGAGTGATAGTTTGACTTCTTCTTTGCCGATTTGGATGCATTTAATTACCTTTTGTTGTCTGATTGCTGAGGCTAGGACTTCTAGTACTATGTTGAATAGCAGTGGTGATAACGGACATCCTTGCCCTGTTCCTGACCTTAGCGGAAAAGCTTTCAGTTTTTCTCCATTGAGAATGATATTTGCAATGGGTTTTTCATAGATGGCTTTGATAATATTAAGGTATGTGCCCTCTATCCCTACACTTTGAAGAGTTTTGATCAGGAAGGGATGCTGTACTTTGTCAAATGGTTTTTCAGCATCTATGGAGAGTATCATATGGTTCTTGTTCTTTCTTTGATTAATGTGTTGTATCACATTGATTGATTTGCGGATGTTGAACCAACCTTGCAGCCCTGGAATAAATCCCACTTAGTCGTGGTGAATAATCCTTTTAATGTACTGTTGAATCCTATTGGCTAGTATTTTGGTGAGAATTTTTGCATCTGTGTTCATCAAGGATATTGGTCTGTAGTTCTCTTTTTTGATGGGATCCTTGTCTGGTTTGGGGATCAAGGTGATGCTGGCCTCATAAAATGAGTTTGGAAGTTTTCCTTCCATTTCTATTTTTTGGAACAGTTTCAGGAGAATAGGAATTAGTTCTTCTTTAAATGTTTGGTAGAATTCCCCCGGGAAGCCATCTGGCCCTGGGCTTTTGTTTGTTTGGAGATTTTTGATGACTGTTTCAATCTCCTTACTGGTTATGGGTCTGTTCAGGCTTTCTATTTCTTCCTGGTTCAGTTGTGGTAGTTTATATGTCTCTAGGAATGCATCCATTTCTTCCAGATTGTCAAATTTGTTGGCATAGAGTTGCTCATAATATGTTCTTATAATTGTCTGTATTTCTTGGGTGTTAGTTGTGATCTCTCCTCTTTCATTCATGATTTTATTGATTTGGGTCCTTTCTCTTTTCTTTTTGATAAGTCTGGCCAGGGGCTTATCAATCTTATTAATTCTTTCAAAGAACCAGCTCCTAGTTTCGTTGATTTGTTCTATTGTTTTTTTGGTTTCTATTTCATTGATTTCTGCTCTGATCTTTATGATTTCTCTTCTCCTGCTGGGTTTAGGCTTTCTTTCTTGTTCTTTCTCCAGCTCCTTTAGGTGTAGGGTTAGGTTGTGTACCTGAGAACTTTCTTGTTTCTTGAGAAAGGCTTGTACCGCTATATATTTTCCTCTCAGGACTGCCTTTCTTGTGTCCCACAGATTTTGAACTGTTGTGTTTTCATTATCATTTGTTTCCATGAATTTTTTCAATTCTTCTTTAATTTCCTGGTTGACCCATTCATTCTTTAGAAGGATGCTGTTTAGTCTCCATGTATTTGGGTTCTTTCCAAATTTCCTCTTGCGTTTGAGTTCTAGCTTCAGAGCATTGTGGTCTGAAAATATGCAGGGAATGATCCCAATCTTTTGATACCGGTTGAGACCTGATTTAGGACCGAGGATGTGATCTATGCTGGAGAATGTTCCATGGGCACTAGAGAAGAATGTGTATTCTGTTGCTTTGGGATGAAATGTTCTGAATATATCTGTGATATCCATCTGGTCCAGTGTGTCTTTTAAGGCCTTTATTTCCTTGTTGACCTTTTGCTTGGATGATCTGTCCATTTCAGTGAGGGGAGTGTTAAAGTCCCCTACTATTATTGTATGATTGTCGATGTGTTTCTTTGATTTTATTAATTGGTTTATATAGTTGGCTGCTCCCACGTTAGGGGCATAGATATTTATAATTGTTAGATCTTCTTGTTGGACAGATCCTTTGAGTATGATATAGTGTCCTTCTTCATCTCTTATTATAGTCTTTGGTTTAAAATCTAATTGATCTGATATAAGGATTGCCACTCCTGCTTTCTTCTGATGTCCATTAGCATGGTAAATTCTTTTCCACCCCCTCACTTTAAATCTGGAGGTGTCTTCGGGTTTAAAATGAGTTTCTTGTAGGCAACATATAGATGGGTTTTGTTTTTTTATCCATTCTGATACCCTGTGTCTTTTGATTGGGGCATTTAGCCCATTAACATTCAGGGTAACTATTGAGAGATATGAATTTAGTGCCATTGTATTGCCTGTAAGGTGACTGTTATTGTATATTGTTTCTGTTCCTTTCTGATCTACTACTTTTAGGCTCTCTCTTTGCTTAGAGGACCCCTTTCAATATTTCCTGTAGAGCTGGCTTGGTGTTTGCAAATTCTTTCAGTTTTTGTTTGTTCTGGAAGCTTTTTATCTCTCCTTCTATTTTCAACGATAGCCTAGCTGGATATAGTATTCTTGGCTGCATGTTTTTCTCGTTTAGTACTCTGAATATATCATGCCAGCTCTTTCTGGCCTGCCAGGTCTCTGTGCATAAGTCTGCTGCCAATCTAATATTTTTACCATTGTATGTTATAGACTTCTTCTCCCGGGCTGCTTTCAGGATTTTCTCTTTGGCACTAAGACTTGTAAATTTGACTATTAGGTGACGGGGTGTGGACCTATTCTTATTGATTTTGAGTGGGGTTCTCTGAACCTCCTGGATTTTGATGCTTGTTCCCTTTGCCATATTGGGGAAATTCTCTCCAATAATTCTCTCCAATATACCTTCTGCTCCCCTCTCTCTTTCTTCTTCTTCTGGAATCCCAATTATTCTAATGTTGTTTCGTCTTATGGTGTCACTTATCTCTCGAATTCTGCCCTCGTGGTCCAGTAGTTGTTTGTCCCTCTTTTGCTCAGCTTCTTTATTCTCTGTCATTTGGTCTTCTATATCGCTAATTCTTTCTTCTGTCTCATTTATCCTAGCAGTGAGAGCCTCCATTTTTTATTGCACCTCATTAATAGCTTTTCTTATTTCAACTTGATTAGATTTTAGTTCTTTTATTTCTCCAGAAAGGGCTTTTATATCTCCCGAGAGGGTTTCTCTAATATCTTCCATGCCTTTTTCGAGCCCAGCTAGAACCTTGAGAATCATCATTCTGATCTAACATATTATCAATGTCTGTATTGATTAGGTCCCTAGCCTTTGGTACTGCCTCTTGTTCTTTTTTTTGTGGTGAATTTTTCCGCCTTGTCATTTTGTCCAGATAAGAGTATATGAAGGAGTAAGTAAAATACTAAAAGGGTGGCAACAACCCCAGGAAAATATGCTTTAGCCAAATCAGAAGAGATCCCAAATCATGCGTGGGGGGGGGGAAGGGGATAAAAAGAGGTTCAGAAAGAAAAAAAAAAGAAAAAAGAAAAAAGAAACAAATAAAAAAAGAAAACCAATAATGAAAAAATATAAAATGGAAAAAAATATATATATATTAGATAAACTAGTAAAAAACGTTAAAAAAGAAAAGGGTAAAAGTTAAAAAAATTTAGCAGAAGAAGAGAAAAAAATTGAAAAAGAAAAAAAAATTAAATTAACTGCAAGGCTAAAGAATCATGGGGAGAAAGCCATGAGTTCCGTGCTTTGCTTTCTCGTCCTCTGGAATTCCGCTTCTCTCCTTGGTATTGAAACTGCACTCCTCGTAAGTGAACTTGGTCCTGGCTGGGTTTCTTGTTGATCTTCTGAGGGAGGGACCTGTTGTAGTGATTCTCAAGTGTCTTTGCCCCAGGCGGAGTTGCACCGCCCTTACCAGGGGCCGGGCTGAGTAATCCGATCGGGTTTGCTTTCGGGAGCTTTTGTTCCCTGAGCGCTTTCCGTAGAGTCCGGAGGACGGGAATGAAGATGGCGGCCTCCCAGTCTCTGGCCCAGAGGAGCTGAGAGCTCGGGGCCCCACTCCTCAGTGCACCCTCAGAGAAAAGTGCCCAATCACTCCCGTCACCCTGGCCTCCAGCCGCGCTCCGAGCTCACCGAGCCTACGACCGGTTCAAGGTAAGCCCGAGCTGTGAGCTCACTCCTCGGCTCCGTCTCTGTAGCGGGCTTCCCCGTTCTAATACCTGCAAGCTCTGCGACACTCAGACACCCCCGATCCTTCTGTGACCCTGCGGGACCTGAGGCCACACTGGCCCCGCGTGGGCTTCACCCCAGTTAAGCCTCTGGGGCGATGTCCCTCAGCAGAACAGACTTTTAAAAGTCCTGATTTTGTGCTCCGTTGCTCCGCTGCTTGCCGGGAGCCGGCCCCACCCCCCGGGGTCTATCTTCCCGTCGCTTTGGAGTCACTTCTCCGCCAGTCCTACCTTTCAGAAAGTGGTTGATTTTCTGTTTCTAGAATTGCTGTTCTTCTTCTCTTCGATCTTCCGTTGGATTTGTAGGTGTTTGCAATCTTTAGATAAGCTATCTAGCTGATCTCCCGCAACCTGAAGTAGTCTCAGCTGTTACTTCTCCGCCATCTTGACTCCCCATCTCAAGAAATATATCTTAATGGAACTTTGTTTTGGACAAGGGAGATGATAGCTCCTTTTACTACTTGCTGACGTTACTAGCTATCATTCCAGTTTTGAATGACTAACAACGCTATAGTTTATAAAATACTTTTTTTTTTTTTGCATTTTATGTGTCACATTTGATCCTCATATAATAGTTTTGACGATGTCAACACCAATTTTCTGAGGAAATATGGAAACTCAACTGGGTGAAACCACTTGATCAAGGTCACATAACTAAAAAGTATAAAAATTGGGATTTGAAGCCAGATAAGCTCACTCTAGAATGATGTTCCTTACTACAGCATACAACCTCAGGAGTGACTTATGGCAGGAGTTAGCACGAGGGATTTTTTTTTTTAACCTAATAGAAATGCCTGGGGCCAAGAGAGTGAGCCAAAATGGGTCAACATTAGAAATCTGAGAACTAAACATTACAGAGAACAAATCCAAAGGAGCCAATGATGCCAAATTTGGGGTTGGGTGAAGGTGACATCAAAATAAAAGCAGTTGAGCATAAACAAGACACTGCTTTGCATAATAGCTGATATTTGCAGTGTACCTTGGAAAATAGAAGTTTTGTGATGTCTGTGTTAGTAATTGATTTAATAGGCAAGAAGCAAAAAGGGAAATTTATAGTCTGTCCATGCTGGTGGAGAAGTACCTGAAACCCTTCTAGGCTGGATGTCTACTGGTTCTATGGCTTTGCGGCAATACGCTGGGCATTATTTGTAACAAACTAGACAGGTCAGCGGTGGCCACCAAAGCAGAATGAGAGGGACGACGCACATTAGTTTGTTGTTTTCAGTAAAACAGAATATCATCACACTTAAATTCTAGTTGATACAGGGACGGGAACTTGCTATCAGGAGGGACCTTTTTAAGAATGAAGGTAAAATGTGTACCAATGGCAGAGGACAGAGCCAAATAGTAAAGGGAAGTCACTGCCAAGACACGTAACAAAGGGAAAAACGTATCTCTGCAGCTGACTCATGAAGAGAGCCAGCCAGAGACCAGCCCAGTAGAAGGTGCTGTGGAACAGACAGGGCTTGAGCTCATTCGTCATGAGTGATTGTTATAATTAAGTGTACACTTACTATGGGTCATGTATCTATATAGCGACTTTTAAGTATTCTTTTACTAATTGTCAAAATACTATGAACTGGTTATTCTTTTTTTTTTTTTTTTAAGATTTTATTTGTTTATTTGACAGACAGAGCACAAGGAGGCAGAGAGGCAGGGGCGGAGGGGGGGCGGGGGGGACGGGAAACAGGTTCCCTGATGAACAGAGAGCCGGACGCAGGGCTTGATCCCAGGACACTGAGATCATGACCAAAGCCAAAGGCAGAGGCTTAAACCAGTGAGCCACCCAGGAACCGGTTATTGGTTATTCTTTAGGACATTTTTGTAAATGAGAAAATGGTGGTTCAGAGGGATTCAGTGACTTATTCAGTATTAAACAGTGAGTGGGCAATAAGCCAGGATCGAACCAGGAGCCTGGCTCCAAAGCCCATACCCTTAGCCAGTATTCTGAACATTCATACACCTAGTTGTTAGACAGTAAGTTGATTATGGTGAACTATATTTAATAATTTCATTCCAAGTCTTTTTTTAGATATGTCAACCATATATAGCAGACGTTGCCAAGTGTTTTAGGTTTATATATTGCTTTACTGGGATTTAACACCATTGGCAACAATTGCTAAGCTCCTCTCCTTCCATCCTGAGCTTTAAGGACCTTCACTTAGAAGCTGACAACTCCCTGGGCACCAGTATCTGGCTAGCTTATATAATCTTAGGAAGTTATATTGATGTCACAGTGCTCATTGGGCATCATGGGAGCAGGTGGTTCAATGTCTCAAGCACAACTCTAAGGAGAGATCTTTCACAAAGATTTACAAAGGCTGTTGTATACATTGGAACATCTTTTATATTCCTTTCCAACCCATTCTACTCTCCTACCACAACATGCCACATATGATGAGGGCACAGACAAAGCAGAAAGAACAAGTCGGCAGATGCAACTGTAATGGATGGCTGGTCTGAAGATGGTTATCTTTGGGGGCCTCACTTTGATCTGTGTGTCTTTCTGTGGATATTTGGCATCACATCCACAAACAAACAAACAAACAAACCTTTAGATGAATCTGCCTGCTTTCCTTATACTGGAGCCAAAGATAACATCGTTTCATGAATGTTCAGTCAACCCAGGATTACAAAATGCTAAGGCACTTCTAACTATCCCCGCTCAAAGAGGGCTATAATATATTCTAAGACTAAGGGAATTGGACAGCAGCATCACTTGGAGGGTGTTCCACTGAAGGACACAGGGAAGGGCACAATCAAGTGACACATCCAATGCTCCCAAAGCTCAGTTTCTAATACAGCTCACCGCAACTCTTTTTGATAAACTCCAAGCTTCTCCAATAGTAACGTATTTATGGTTGTTGTTGGAGTGTAGGCAGTGTTTTGCTATTAGTCAGTGTTTTCAGTGTTAAGCAAGAGAAACTGAAGTCTGATTTCAGCAGAAGAGTAATTTTTAAAAGAAGAAAAATGGGAGGAATTAACAGGAAGGCTGGAGAAACAGACCCAGAACAAAAGGAAGAACTAGTCTGGTGAGGATCCCGTTGCCATGGCGGCCACAGATGACACTAGATCTCTTCTTCGCTGTGGTCACTGGATCCTGGATGGTGCTTGTGACATGGGTCCTCCACAGGCTTTCCTTTTTGCATCACTGGCTCCTGATTTGAATTCTCATGTGGGAGAACATGATCGGCCAGCCTACATTACATGTTCGTAAACTACCTGCAAAGGAGGCTGGGAAAATTATTATATGATCTTACTGGTTTAGATAGTGGAAGGCTGGCTCTATTTTCCTTCAAAATTCAATTAAGTAAGAAATTTCCCCAGTATGGACTTGTAGATGTTAAGATGCTGGCTAGCCAAAGATGTGATACATTTTGTTAATACTACCTGCATATTTTTCAAATGAGTCCATCTTCTTCAACTCTGACACAGCCTTGTGTTTTAAATATCATAACCTGTTTAATTTTTTTAGCTCTTTAAAATAGTTCCTAAGACTCAAAATTATTCTTATACCATTCTTAAAATCCATTTAAAGACATTTTCTGGGTAATCAGCATACTTCTAAAATTAGGTAAGTCAAACTCGCAACCCAATAAACTTTATTTTTGTTTTGGGGTCATTTCTATTTAGCGCAATCAGTCAGAAAAATCCATGCTTGCTAAAAATAAATAAATAACAAATAAAAAAGCAAGCAAGCAGACAAAATTGACAAGATACCAAGTACTTAAATATCTGCTACACAGATAGCCCTTTGTTTTGAATTGCAGCTGTCTTGCAATAAATAGTACGAATATAAACAAATTCAATAGAAATTCCAGAAAGAAACTGCCTAGAATAGCAGACACTATGCACTTAAACAATCCCCAAAAGAATCATTCAGAGTTTGCCACTCTTTGTTCAATCCCATGAAAACCATTTAGAATCAAGCTGATGATTAAACTCCCTATAGAGACCCTGATTCCTTTGCCTCACTGTCTCTACTGTCATGTAGAAATCTGTTGCTTCTGAGAGGTTAAAATTAATATAAACATGTGTGTACATGTATATGCATGTGTGTCTACTAATAAATTTTTCACCTGAAAAAACAGGAAGGGAATGTAGTAAAGAGCAGTGGAGCAGTGAGTGATGGGCAAGGAGGGCTGTTTTATATAGTGTATCATGAAAGGGTGAAGCCACCAGCATTTAATTGGAGTTTAAAGCTATGGTGTAAATAAGACTGCAAAAGGTGAGAAAGTAGCTAGTGAAGAGAAGAGGTATGGGGGAGCTAAGTCTGGTTTTAAATTGCTAGCTGAAACATTTAAATGAAGCAAATAGACAAAAATATTTAAGTAAATAGTTAAATAGTTTTTAATAGTTAAAATGTTTAGAGATTGACAGGAGCAGCAAAAGAGATGGAGAAGGAGAAATTGCATCTAGAAAAAGAAAAGGGAGCTCTAAAGAAAAAAATACAGAGCACAGAAGTTCTATCAAAAAGAGCTTTTGAAAATTAAAAATTGATAACAGACATAAAAAATTCAGTAGAGACGTGGGAGATAAAGTCAAAGTCTGTCAGAGAAGAAAACAAAAAGAAAGAAGTAGGAAAAGGGGAGCGAAAAGATCAGGAACGTAGAAAATCAGATCATGGTACCATTGTTCAAATGTTAGAGATTTCAGGAATAGAGAACATAAACTGGAGAGGAGGAAAATAAAGAGATGACACAATGAAGTGTCCCAGAAGGGGAGGGCACAGGTGTGCAAACTAAAGGGATCTGGGAGTTTCCCAGCACGATGAATATGCATATCTGGTTGAGGGAGGATCTCACCAAAGTATCAGGGATCAAATGGCAGTAGCTATCTCAGAAAACAAAATTGGGGAGCAGTGCCTTCAGAATTCCCAGGGAACCTGCAGTGTGCACAGAACTAAACCCCCATCAAATGTGGGAAGAAGCATAAAGACATTGTAGGGCCAGAAAATTCTTCCTTTCTTCCCTTCTAGGTTCTTCGGCTGGTCTAATAAGTAAATTGACATTAGACAGATCAATAGGAGGAAAAAAAAATTCGATTTTGTATATATAAGAGCTCATAAAAATATGAGGCTCAAAGAAGTGACCAAAGTAGTCAGCTTCTGTATCTTTTAGACAAAGAAACAATACATTTATGAAGAATTGGCAACATAAAGAAGTTTGGGCTTGGGGTAGCAAATTAATGAAAAAGTAACAAGGTTTGTTTCTATTACCTTCCTGGCCCTGCAGTCGCTGTATCTGGTGATGAGGATGCCTTTTACCCTCCAGGTGCAGGAAGGGTACTGTTCACCTGGGGAGTTTATTTCTTACTTTCAGGGAGATAAAGGACAATCAGAGTGTCCTTCCCGTATCAGTTGTTTCGTATGTAACCTTAACTCAAAATAATATGCGAAAGGGTCACATTTTGGGGAAGCCTTCCCTGAACCCCATCTATATCTTCAGACATGTAAGACCTCAAAAATATTACTTTTTCCACAATGCTACTGAAAGATTAGTTCCAACAAAATTGGAACATAAACTTTGAAAGGGGAAAACACTGGACGCAGGAAACAGGGGCCCATATATCAGACTATCAAAAAATTTCAAAATGATGGCAAAGGGACATTCTGAATACCAGATTTGAGCAGGTCTAGAGTGCAGCATGCTGAAGATGAGAGAAAGAGGTCAAATGACTCCAAAGTAATGTGTCTAAGGGGAAAAAATACCAAGTAGAATACCTGATAGGCTTAAACAGATATTTACAGTTTTTTTTAGGTTTGGGAATAAGTTAATAATAAGTAAATATAAACAAGCAAATAAAAGTAAATTTTCAAAAGAAGGGAAAATTTTAAATTCTATAAGAAAATATAATCTAGAATAATATAGGAGTCCACTATGAGTATTATTTATTCAATCTCAAAAATATAAACACTGAGTATTGATTGTATGTGACCAAGTTCATATGGCTCCAGATTTGTTCCTCATTTCTTCTCACCCCCATACCTTGGCTGTTTGCTCAGTGGAGAGCACTGGCCATAGACCATCAGGTTGTCACCTCATCTCAGCCTGCCCCAGGGGGAGAGGGAGGTCTGGGCCTCAGTGCCACTCCATCACATCCCTCACAGAGGCCTGAGTAGAAGCACAGCCTGGCAACGTGGAGAAGTGAAGGCCCCACTGCAAAAGCTTTGAGGACTCATGAGAAACAGGAGATGGGAAGGAGCTAACAAATTCCTTACCCTTCCTTCTCTAGAACAGACAATTATGAGGTTAAGTGGATCTAATCTCCCATTCTGGAGGCTTTGTATATGGCCAAGCCATTGGCTAGTTTTCTTTCAAGGCTCTAGCTGCTCATTCATGCAGCACCCCTTATGTTTTTTGTTTTGTTTGTTTGTTTTTGTTTTTTTGACTCTATCTCCCTGCTCCTGCATCTTAGTATTGCACCTCCAATAAAATATTAGCCTGTAAACTTTGCCTTAAGTGCTGTTTTCTGGGAAACACAGACTGAGACATTGTTTGAACCAAAAGACAGGTCCTATTACTAGCCATATCAGGGGAGAGAGAGAGAGAGGGAGAAAGAGAGGAGAAGACAAAGAATAAAATTCTCATCTTATAGGAAATCAACATTTTAGGAATTAAAAAATTGTTCTCTTTGAAGAGTGAGAATCAGTGTGTGGGGAGGTAGGAAACTAATGATTATATATATGTGTATTTGCATATATGTATGAGGGAGGCACATATATACTATTAATTAGCTATACATTAGTAACTATATGTTTATAATTATGTATTATACTAATAACATGATAGATATTATATATATAATATATAAACTGGGAAAATAAATGGGTAAAACTTATGTTAAAAGCTAGACATAAGCTTGTGAAGCTGAAGAACTATCAATGAAATAGAATGATGGGTGAAAGGAGTAATGGAATCCTTCATATCTGTGATTGGTTAATTTTACATGTCAATTTGACCAGGCCACAGGGTGCCCAGTCATTTGGCCAATATTATTCTGGGGGTGTCAGTGAGGGTTTTCCTGGATGAGATTAATACTTGAAATGGTAGACTGAGCAAAGCAGGTTATACTCTTTTGTGTGGGTTGGCCTCAACCAACCAGTTGAAATAAGAAGGCTGATTTCTCCATAAAGAAAGAAGAAATCTTCCTGTATGATTGTTGAGCTGGGACATTGATCTTTTCTTGCCCTTGGACTTGAGTGGAAACATCGGCTTATCTTGGGTCAATATTCTGGGTCTCCAGCTTGCTGACTGCAGATCCTCCATAATCATGCAAGTCAGTTCCTTGTAATAAGTCCCTTCCTTCCTCTCTCTCTCCATATATCCTTTTGGATCTGTTTCTTTGGGGATCCCTGAAGAAGTAATTAATTAAATTAACTTTTTAAAAATTAATTTAGTTAATTTTCCCTGAAAATGTTAATGTCTATTGAGTTAAGTCAATATTTATCATCATCTTTGTGAAGATGGCCACTCATGTTTCCTGGGCCGCAGGCTACTGGTCATTCTCATTCTGTCTTTATAGATTATCCTAAATATGACAACAAACTCCAACTCCCTGTATTTTCAAAGGTAACACTATAAAAGCAACTGTATGAATAAATGTCTCCAACAAGCAGATGTTATCCTTAACCAAGTCTGTCCGGAGAGCAGTATGGGACAAGGGCAGGATAAATAGCCTTAGTTTAAGGATTCAATGCATAATAAGACATTTATTAAGCACCAGCTGTGTGCAAAGCATTATGCAAGGTTTTGAGGGGAGTACTGAGATGAATCATCTCCAGTGTGTGTATGGACCACCAAAGCTGAGAATATGGAATCCAGTATTAAGATGAATTATGCTGAATTTTTCCTTGACGTGCCATCTTTATAACCTCTTTTCCAAAGGATATGACTAAGGCATGACTCATGAATGTTTCTCTTCTCCAGAAAAAAAAGTTTTTTGGTGAAAAGACAAAGAACTATGAGCACCAGTTTCAAAGTTAAAATGTAGACATCATGGGCTTGTGACTGAAGTTGATTTTTATGTACTTAAGTTCTAGTTTCTCCACCGGGCTTATCATAGCAATGAATAATCAAGGAAAAAAAAAAAAAGTTCCCTCAGTTACAGTAATTTCTGACACGTACAAAAATGAGAACCTTGATTTTACAATTTAGTGAGGTAGTATCCACCAAATGAAATATTGAAAAATTCACAATTTTATGTCCAACTAAACAACCTTCCCCATACATATAGGTCATGGGCTCTCTTTCCCATGCTGTAACTTATTTTGGAATTTCTTAGGTTCCTAGTGGGAGTAAACATGGTATGTGATGGCTAATGTTGATACCACTTAATATTTTTCTTACTAACTGAATATTTGGTTCAAATATATATACTAAAGAAATTTTAGTAAACCTCATTAAAATAACAAGGAAAAAACCCCAAGAAGCATATATAAAGAAAAGTACAACAAAAAAAGCTGAATTTGTTTCTTTATTACTTTTTATTTGGCTTCTGGTAATTTTCAGTTGGAGCTAAAGTATCTTTTTAACACAACGGTGCATATAAAACTGTCCAGAGCTCCAAATTCAGTCACTACTGACCAGCCATTCTAGCCTGGTAATGGAATACAAAGAGAAAACTGAATTATGGCAGGAAATTCCCATTTCTATTAGTGACGCTGTATCCACATCCATCTTCCTTTGTCAACTAAACTGTAGACCTTCACCTCCCAAATGTAGACATGAACAGATATTTATTTGTTTTGTGAATTTTCTATTTTAATGTGCATTTTATGTGCAGGAAGGCAGTCGACATAATGAGACATCCCTGGTAATAGTTATCTCGGCATAATGAAAAATGGATAGAGCTGTTTTCTACATTTTTAGTGAAAGGAATTTTTTTCTTTAATAAGTAATATGGGCATAGCTCTTGGACAGTGCATGGCTCTCATTGAATCAATCCCACTAGCATTAATATTTCTGTAAAGCACACTCCATGCACAAAACATCTCAATTATCAGTAGATTTGAACTTGGGTATCACTCATTTATGTAAAATTCTACATGCAGATATTCTGCCTACCTTAAAATAATGTGTATATAATATGTGAATATACATGTAATTTATGTAAGATACACACACGTTTGTGTGTGTGTTTGTGTGTGTGTGTGTGTGTGTGTGTGTATGAGAGAGAGAATGAATACAGAGAGACTTGATACAGATTTCCAAAAGGTTTTCATTAATGTCTTCATGATGAATAAAGAGTATTAGCAGGAGGAATTCCTTCAATCTCATTTTGTTATTTTTGAAATAAGATCTATGTTACACTATTGGTTATCTCATTTGATGCCCTCAAATATCCCAAATACAAAGGAGTCTCTTCTTCTTTTGGTTGTTCATGTCTAATTATTAGTCTATGTATAATGCAATGTGTGCTAGATTTGCAATCAAAGTACTGTGTGACTCTGGAAGAGATCCTTAGCATTACTATTTCTCTCTTTCTTTACTTATAAGCTGGGGATAATAACTCCTAACAATCAGGGTTGTTACGAGACTTGACTGAAGTCATGAGTGTGCTTTGCACATCTTAAGCAGATTCTAATACAGTCAGAGATATTACTATTAATTTTCATGGTGATAAGTCATCTTGATCTATTTATGACCAGTAATAGCATTGTATAGGTTAACATCGTATGGGCTAGATATCCCCCAACAAGCTTGGAAAATAGCTCTTGGGTACTTGCATCTCTTCACTGTTTTGGACAGAAAAGAATATAGACAAGCAGTGAAACAGCCTGATTCAAAAGGAGAAAATTCTAAACCTGAGAGACGATTGTGCCTTTTGTATCGTGCTAAGTATCTTTGCGTGTAGAGCGACAGGTAGTTGATTTTGAGGTTGGCTACTTACAAGATGGATCTGTGCCTTCATTTCAGATGGGAAGTTTCTAGTCATTATTATAATATGGGTGAATAACCATTTTAAATACAATTATGATTTTCTTCTTCTTCTTCTTTTTAGATGAAACAATATTCTAAACAGATAACCTCAAGATTCTTTGGTTTCCACTTCCATACCACCCTGCCCATTTTCCGACCCCAACCCACCCTTCTGTGTAGGATGGGTTATATGCTTCTTTACTACTAAAAGAACACTGGCATTGGTTCAAGTCATAAATGGCTGGTTGCTGAATCGCATACAACTTTTCAAGATTATTTCATAATCTTTTAACTTTCATTTGGAATGACTTGGGTGAGTAAAATCAGTTTTTAATTAATGAAAAACTGAAGTTTAAATGAAAGTTACAATGACAAAAATATTCTTTCACAATATAGTTATAAAATTGTACTATTAAAATATTAAAGACCATATTCTATCCATCATGAAAAATAGAAGAAGAGTGTAGTAAAGTACCTGGGTTTGAATCATGGCTTCTTTATCAATCCCTAGCTTTGTGACTGTGGTCTCACGTCCCCTAATCAGTACCAGTGCTAGTTAATCTTAGAGTCTAACAAGAACAGGAGTTAACTGACAAAGCCACTGTGAGGATTGAATGGATGAATGCAGGCATTAAGACCATTATCTTAATAATTGTTGGTTATTTATCATCATCCCCTCCACCTCCTTCCTTCTTTTTAGAAAGAGAATTTTTTAAAAATCCCCAAAATATAGACTAATCTTTTTTTTTTCTTTTTTTTTTTTAAGATTTTATTTATTTATTTGACAGACAGAGATCACAAGTAGGCAGAGAGGCAGGCGAGGAGGGTAAGCAGGCTCCCTGCTGAGCAGAGAGCCTGAAGTGGGGCTCGATCCCAGGACACTGGGATCATGACCTGAGCCGAAGGCAGAGGCTTTAACCCACTGAACCACCCAGGCACCCCTAGACTAATCTTCTTATTGAACATTTGGCCAGCTTTTTTTCTCAACAAATTGAAGATTGAATTTCAACCAAATAACTTTTATATAAATAAGAAGCTGTTTCAGGCACAAGAATAGACCTACTGATTTGTTGCTTTATGTTCTAGCTTATTAAAAAAGCAGAGTAATGGTCCTGGCTCATTAAGGTAGACAATGTTTAAAGACTCCAAAGCAATGCATTGACTTGTCTTCAACTAACAAAAACATTTATATAGGGGTGCCTGGGGGTGGCTCAGTCATTGAAACATCTGCCTTATGCTCAGGTCATCCAGGGTCCTGGGACTGAGCTCCAAGTTGGGCTCCCTGCTCAGTGGGGAGTCTTTTCTCCCTCTTCCTCTATCCTTCCCCACCTTTGCTCATGCTCTCTCTCTCTCTCTCTCAATTAAATTAATGAAAATCTTTAAAAACAAAACAAAACAACCACCCCCCCCCCCAAATTTATGTAAAGGACTCAAACCAGGAATGGGACCCTAGTAACTGAAAACTGGAGTATCAGGCAATTGAGAAGTAAAAACATAAGCAGTTTCCTTATCCTATATGGAAATCAATAATAGAAACCATAAAGACAGTAAAGAGTACTGAACCTGAGAAGTACATGGATGCCAGGGCTCATTCCTAGGGCCCAGGATTTTGGGTCAGTCCATGAGGTACTGGGAGTTGGGTACACTATATCAACTCTATTAGGTCACTAAATAGCCCTCCGCTTTCCCTCCAGAACTGGTCATTCTGGGCTCCTAGGTTCTTCTATGCTGGAGAGGAGGTCAGCATTGCACTAGATGTTTTTTCTACCAAACACTGCAAGATTTTAGTGGCAGAAGTACATCAAATACAGATTTTTGGCTAAATTTTGAAGTCAATATGAAATCAAATCCAAGGCTGAGGCTGCATCACCATCATTAGGGTGAACAATTCATTCCATTGAGCCCTGGACTTTCCTGATGGTAGCACGAAATCCCACACCCAGGAACATTCTCCTTTGCAGAAAAACCAGCACACGCTGGTCATCCTATCTTCACAGAATGAATATCATAAAATAATATGTTTTAATAATATATTACAAAGTATTTAATGGTTGAAATTTTCGGGACTTGAAATTTAAGATTGTGGGACTTAGTGTGGGAAAAGTAATTTCTCAGCACTGCCATATTCTAGGTTACGTGTGGTCACTGAACTGCACATTTTGGTTGTGGACAAATGTTTATTCTCAACTGAAGTGAGTGGAGGAGTAAAGTTCTTTGTGGCTAACTCTGCCTGTTGAGGCAACAATTTCAGGTGACATGGCAATCAAGATGTTAAATTGGTCTATTTCTCTTTAAAAATTTATTTATTTATTTGAGAGAGAGTGAGAGAGCATGAGGAGGGTGAGGGGCAGAGGGAGAGGGAGAGAAAGAACCTCAAGCAGACTCCCCACTGATTGTGGAACCCAACATGGGGCTCGATCGCAAGACCCTGAGATCATGACCTGAGCTAAAATCAAGAATTACTCACTTAACCAGCTGAGCTAACCAGGTGCCCAAACTTGATTTATTTTCTTTCTTTTTTAAAAGATTTTATTTATTTATTTATTTGACAGGTGGAGATCACAAGTAGGCAGAGAAGCAGGCAGAGAGAGAGGAGGAAGCAGGCTCCCCACTGAGCAGAGACCCTGATGCGGGGCTCGATCCCAGGACCCTGGGATCATGACCTGAGCTGAAGGCAGAGGCTTTAACCCACTGAGCCACCCAGGCGCCCCTTGATTTATTTTCTTAAAGTGATCACTGAAGTGATGCCTTCATTCCTCCTCAGCTCCTGTGTTTGATGATTTAGTCAATGATGATGGTCTAATTTCAGAAAGGCAATCCCATGAACTAATATTTCTCCACTTAACTATTTGAAAAATGCTTATTTTTATGTGAAATTGAATGTGTTGTTCACAGTCACCATTAATTATTGCAGCAGCTTACTCTGCATTCATAAATATATATTTATACTTCAACTGAATCTCAGAGTCTCAGAAATGAAAACACACAATGTAGTTTTAATCATACTTATATCTAAAATGCTTGCCCATATTTGAAAGTGAATATTCTGACAATAACAAGACATCTACTGATGTTGATTCATTGATTAGACCCACGGGTAACTGGTGCAGTCTCATGGTCACTGATCACACATCACTGCAGAGAAACCAGGAATGACACAACTGTTAGGCATTCAGCTATTTGGCTGTCTGAAGGCTGAGGCTGAAGTCCAAGTGAAGAGCAGATATTAGTTAAATTTGGAGGCCAAAGTCTCATATTGCTGCTTGCCTATATGAAGATCCTTGAACACAATCTTTGGGAGGCCCTGGAGATATGAGCTTTGATTGCACTGGACACTCCTGATTGGTTCTAGTGCTACTTCTCCCATTGACCTGCGCAGTCCCTCACATAATACCTGTGGGTGTTCAATAGGGCATCCTCAAGGACAAGGACAAGGCTAAATGAGCCAAAGGCATACAGGGTGCAAATTCCCAGGACTAAATAGGTTCTGGATTGCACAGGCATGCAGGAGCAGCACACATGTAATGTGTGTGTGTGTGTGTGTGTGTGTGTGTGTGTGTGTGTGTGTGTGT
>NW_022631556.1:0-37210 GCF_010015895.1 Lontra canadensis
CAGAGTCAACACCGGCTGCAACGGGGGCTCTAGTTCCTACACGCGAGCGACCAGTAGCTCAAGCACGACCAGCGGCAGCTCTCCAGAAAGAGAGGTTGCTCTGTCACCAGCTCCAGGGATAGAGCCAGGACATGGCTCAGATCTACCCCAGCTCCACCCAGCTTCAGCCTCACCCCCCACGGAGGACCAGCACTGGCTCCCACCACAGGGCTGGAGCTGGTGGGCTGTGCACAGTGAGACCAGACCCAGTCCCAGCTCTACGGACAGAGCCCACGCCAACCACACTGTCCACTCCCGCTGCTGAGCCATCTGCACCAGTTCCAGGACCAGAGTCTTCCTGTCCTGTCCAGGAAAGGCACTCCTTTTCTTTCAGTTTTTTTTTTTTTCTCTTTTCATGATTCCAGGTATCTTATGTTTCAAACTTAATATAAAATAAACTATCTTTTTAAACATTTCCAAGTGTGAAACTCACTGACATTAACCACCTTTCCCATGCTTATCATTTTGTGGACTCGCCACCCCTTGGCCACCATGGCTCTGCCCTTTTACGTCTTCCGCAGCAATGGGTGAGGGTTCCTGTTTCCCAGGCTCCTCTGCAACACTGGTTACTCCTGCTTGGTCAGACTCCCCCCTCCTGGGTGGGGAAATGTGTATCACTGTGGTGTTGGCTTGCATTTCCCCACCATCTAATGAGGGTCTCCTCCCCGTGTACCTAGTTGGCTGTCTGGCTGTCTTCTATGGGGAAATGTTTATTATTTTCAGCAGGGTTGTTTATGTTCTTAAACTGTAGGAATTCTTTATACGTTCTAGATGCAAGGCCCTTATGAGATTTAGGGTTTGCAAATATTCCTACCACTCTTCGAGTTTCTTTACATTCCCTTGAAAACATCCTTTGATTCGCAAACATTTTTAACAATAATGAAGTCCAATGTATCTGTTTTCTCTATTGTTCATGATTTGGATGCCATATTAGAGACACCATTGCCAAATCCAAAGGAATGAAGATTTGTCCCTAAGTACTCTTAGTTTACTTCTGAAGTGTTGAGTTTTCACTCTTATATTTAGATTTTTGATCCATTTAGAGTTAACTTTTTTACACGGTGTGAGGTAATGCTCTTATGTACGTGGACATCGGGTTTCCTCACACCAGTTGTTGCAAACACTGTTTTTGCCTCATTGAATGACCTTGGTATCCATGTTCGATAAAAACTGGCCATGGATGTATGCATTCCTTGATTCTCAATGGTCTTCCATTGATCCATATGTGTTGGTCTTCTCTGTTCACACCTTTTCTGAAAATGTTATAGTCTCACATAGAGTTTTGTTTGTTTTTGCTTTTGTTTTTTTATAGTCTTAGGAGTTTTTGCATATAAGTTTATTTCACATATAAAAGAACATTATTTTTCTTCCTTTCCATTTTAATTATTCATCTTGTATAAATTTTCAGACCAAATTTCAATGGGTATATTGAAATGAAGTGGTGGAAGTGGGCATCGTTGAGTAATGTTGGACCTTAAGGAGACAACTTTCAGCCTTTCACCACTGAGAATAATATACATATGAGCTTTTTAAATAAATATCCTTTATCATAATTTTAAAAGACTATTTATTTGAGAGATTGAGGAAAGGGGGGAAGAGAGTGAGAGAGACTGCACATGAAAGAAGAGAAGGGGAGAGGGAAAGAATCTCCAGCAGATTCCCTGCTGAGGGCAGATCCTGCCATTGGCTGGATCTCATGACCTGTGAGACCATGACCTGAGCCCAAACCAAAAGTCAGACACTCAACCCATGGAACCACCCAGGCACCCCTCCTTTATCACAATGTAATCTTCTATTTCTATTTTATTGTGAGCACTTATTATGAAAAGGTTTGGATTTTGTCAAAGCTTATCCTACATCAATCGAGATGATCATGTTTCTTCTCGATGTGGTATAGGACATTAACTAGCTACATTCAACAGCCTTTGTACTCCTGGTGTATATCACACTTGGTCATGATGTATCATCCTTCCAATGTGTTGCTATATTCTCTCTGCTGGAATTCTATTGAGGATTTCTTTATCTCTCTTCATTATGGATTTTGACCAGCAGTTTTCTTTGCTTGTAACGTCTTTGTCAGTCTTTTGAAAAAGGATGATGCTGGCATTCTAGGGTCACATGGGAAGTGTTCCCTCCTCTTGTACTTTTTTTTTTTTTCAGTTTCAGAAATATTGGTATTATCTCCTCTTTAAATGCATGGACAAATCATCCATGAAAGCCTCAGGTTCTGGACTTTTATTGTTGTGAAGTTCTCATTACTGCTGCAGGCAATTTACTTACTAGAGGTCTACTTGGAGTTTCAATTTCCTCTGGAGTCACTTTGGTAGTTGTGTACTTCTCAGAATTACCTGCCTCATCTCAGTGAGCCAATATGTTGGTATAAAATGGCTCCATTTTGGTCTCTTTTGTGAATGTGCTAAATCTCTAAAAGAGAACTGTTTTTTCACTGATTTTCTTGAGTGCTCTTCTCTTCCTATTATCTCTGCTCTAATCTTCATAATTTTTTTCCTCTACTAACATTAGGTTTCCTTTCATCTTCTTCTTCTACTGACCCAGAGGAATCTAACAACTGTTACAAATACAAGCCAGCCACAGGGCCACTGTCCAGGTTTGGGTTGTTGGGGAGAGAAGCAATTACAGACTGCAGTGGATCAGGCTACCTGGGCAATTTCTACATAAACTGGCATTCCAGGCCACCCCCAGACTGGCATGTCAGCCTGAACTGCTCCTACTGCCAGGCATGATGCCCAGAAAAGGATTGCTTGGCTTCTCATGAACCACGCATGACCTCGGGCACCTTCCGTGCTCTGCGAACAAGAAGACTGGCTGAATTTTGCCAAGGAGCACTGCCCATGGGCAGGAAACCCTGCACAGCCCAGGGCACTGTCTTCTGTGCACTTCCCTCACACCTTCCCATGTGTGGGCCACTGCCACCCATGTCCATGGACACCCAAGAGCACCCATTCACACAGGGTGTCTGCTCAATGCAATGTCAAACCTTCATCTCCACCACCAGACCCCCAACACAGCACCCAAGACCAAAAGGAGCCCACACTCCCTGTCCTCTGAGCAGCTCAGACACAGCCCCTACCCACGCAGCAGGGACACTGCCTCCCTGCTTGCATGCACTCAGCCAGCTCCTCCAGCCTGACATGGATGTGGAGGAGATCAACACGGGCTCTGTCCCAGAGTCTCTGATGGCCAGGAAAAGAAGATGACTGTCCCTCTTTCTCCCTGACAGATCCTTTCTTGGAGCTTCGGTCCCCACTGCACACCCACAAGGAGACAAGAAGCCTCAGTCTCTAGAAGCCTCTGAGCTAGGTGCTGGCATGGATTTCCCTGCACAATCTAGTGTTTCTGACAATCTTGTAATTCCTCTCATTCTGGAGTTGACTTCCCAGTCGTCCCCAGAGACCTCAGGCACCATTACAGCCTCAGGCAGCAGCTCACCCTCCTCAGGCTCCCCCAAATCTGTGGCAGCCCCAGGCTCACACGAGCTCTGTGGCTCAGGGTCTGCAACCACAGCTCCTCGCCGCCACTCTCCATCCAGCAGGTGGGCGATGCTATTCCGCATCAGCCTGGACCTGAAGGCTGGCACCATGGACAAGAGTATCCTGCTGAACTGGGCAGAAGGGGTGTCCCTTTGGGCCTCTCACTAAGAACTCTTTTGCTACTGGCCACCCTGGAACAGCTACTGACCAGAAGCCATCTCTGGACATTCCAGGCAGCACGCCCAGGCCTGGGAGGAGACAGATGACCACCACAGCCCCACTCTACACAGGAGGAAACTGAGGCAGCCTCCTCAGCCCTGGCTGGTGCTTAGTGCTCCACGCTTGGGTGGGGACAATAACATGCCCACCAAGCTCCCTCCAAATTTTGGATGAATGACTCTGATAAGACTGCTCGGATTCTGTCCCTTGAACCCCACACCCTGCAGTGACCCCGACTCCTTGCCCAACATCCAGAGAGCCCTGCCTGTTCGAGTCCAGATTCCCTCCCCAGTGTGCACCACTCACCCCACTCCAGCCTCTGTAGGGCATTGCCCCCATGGAGCCAGTCAGGAATTTGCCGCTCAGAGCCCCCTGCCATCCCTTCCCACATGGCCTTACCTCCAAGGCTGGCCTCAGAGGCTTCTTCTTCCATCTCCTCTGGATACTCAGGCTTTGGTTCAGATTGACCTGGGTTCAAACCTACAGCAGGGTCATTCCACAGCTCCGTGCCAGGCAAGCTCCTATGGTAACATTTGGGACCTCAGGTTTCTACTTTGAAAATGGGGTCAGGGACTCACACCTCAGGAGGGCGTGTTGGGGATGAAGGCGGGGTGATGAAGGTGTTTGGAGTGCTGGAACTTGGGGAGAGGGGTGTGCTGCCAGGAAGAGAGGAGTAGGGGATATAGATGAGAAAAAGGCGGCCCGACCTCCTCCCTGCCCAGACAGGTCCTCCCCCTGCTCCCCCTCACCTGAACCAGCCCTGCACTGAGAGGAACACTGAAGAGGAACATGGGGTCAGGAGGGCAGGGTGAGGGCTATGTCTCATTTCTCTCTAGTCCCCCAGGTCTCCACGTCCAGTCAGTCATCGCTCCCCCTCGCCCCCTACCTAAGAGGATGGGAGGGTCCAGGAGCAGGCAGAGGAGAAACGGGCACACGGATCCACCCCAGTAGGAGCCCCTCAGCATTGCGCATGCCCTCAGCGACCTGAGGTCCAGCGCGTGTGCCGTCTGCAGTTTCATGCACACACTTGCAAAGTTCCCACTGCCGCCGACGACAGTTGGCGGGGGCACCTGGCCCACTCTGAGCGCTCCTGTGCTGCGCCCGCCCCAAAGGAAATGAAATTCCCATGAAATTCCTCGTCCAACCCCTCCTGGGACAGTCGGCAACTGATGGCAGGAGCCGCGGGGACTGGCCTGGACCAGTCAGATGAGCAGAGGATCCAGAAACTGGGAGGGTTTCAGCTTCTGGGGCTGGGGCTGCCACTTCCTGTGGGGTTTCCTTGGAAAGCGTGCCCCCGAGATTCTGCTCACTGTTCCCATGTGGGGCCTGTTCCTTTGGGCATCCTTGTGTGGGCACAGGTATACACAAGTCTCTGCGTGCACACACACGCACACACACACTAACTCCCCAGGTGGGGTCAAAGGGAGAGTGGAACCAGGAGATGACAAAGGGGAAAGAAGGAAGAGGTTGGAGGCAACTGGGCCATGTGGTGTGGGCATGATCTCTTGAGAACATAGCCGGGGTCATAGTATGCGAGTGGGGGACATGCCAGGCTCATGGCCAGTGGTCCACAAGATGCCCAAATGGCTGCCGTGGGCACCTACATTCTAGAGACTGCCCCCTATCCAGTTTATTATGCTAGAGATGCTCTGATGAAAAGTCTGTTGCCCTGCTTTATCCAGATGTCCATAGGATGTGGTCTCAGGGAAGCTGGCAATGAGAGCCATTTCCTGCACTGCAGAATGTGGGTCAGGTCTCACCCGACTACTCTGACCATTTGCCTGGAGGGACCCAAAGGTAAGACAGGGAGGCCCAGGGCCAGCCAGTCTCTCCAGACGCTGCTGTGATCTGACTGAGCATCCCCAGTTCCCCTGCCCGTGTGTGTGCGCGGGCTGTTTAAGAGGGCTCGGCCAGGGGGGGAGTGCAGGGGGCTTGGGGGGGAGTGCAGGGGGCTCAGCCATGATCAGGGTGCTGAGGGTGCTGAGGGGTCAATTGCCAGTATGTTCACAGCCCAGGTCAAGGCTGACTAGGTGGGATACGGTGCAGGGTTCGCATCCTTCTCCCCAGGGTTTATCCCAAGCCCTGTAGGTGTATCTACCTGAATCCCAGATGCAGGACTGTGATCTGGGAGCAGTAGGGGGACTGGGTAAAGGAAAACAGGGACAGCCGAGCAGGGCTATGCTGCCTTGGGGCCTACGACCCATTGTTTGCAGATCCCCATGGAAGCTATATTGTTTTCTGCTCCTGCACCTGACTGCTTGCAAAGGGTGAAAACGGCCTTCGGAGACGTCTCCCTCCTTCCAGAGCTGCTGCTGAACTTGAGGCCTGCCTTAACTCCTCAGATGGAGCAGCTCTGATAGGAGAAAGCTCACCCGCGTGCCTGCTGCTCTATATGCCTTTGCACTGACAGGACCCAGCCTAGGGCCTCCCGGAGAATCCACAGCCAGGAAGGAACTCTAGCGGGATGTCCCCGACCACAGTCCATCCCCTCAGTGCTCTGACCCCAGTCCTTGCTCCTGGCCCCACCCCAGCCTGTGGAGGCTCCTCCCAGTGGGGCCAAGCACCGACCCATCCCCACAAACCCACAGGCACCCAGCCCCAGCCTTCTACCCTTGGGCTTGGCCTCCACAGTCTCCAGTTTCTGGACTGCTGTCCAACATTCTACCAATAGGGATAGTGGCCTGAGCAGTGTCACAGGTCTTCCAGGCAGTCCCCAGCACCTGCTCCTGGAAAGCCCTGTGTGCTCACTCCCTGCATCCTGGAGAAGGATCCAGTTTCTGTCAGCCTCCTCCCAATCTCATCTGAGGACTTCTGCAAAGGCAGGGGCTAGGAGCCAGCCCAGAGGCATCACGCAGTGCCATCAGCTCCCCAAGGGGCCCCAGACAAAGGACGGGGGCTGCAGGCTTTGTGGACTATGCACAGGACCTCCAACATGCGCGTGGCCATTCCTTGAGCACCCAGCTGAACACACTTGAGTCCTGGCGACACTCACCTTGGAGTCCCCCACGCAAAGCTCCATGACTCACAAGGACAAACTAAGGCTGCCTCACCTCTGGCCACCCACACACTAGGGATATTCCTAGTTTTCAATGCAAAGGGGGGTGGAAACAGAACCCCAGCCCCTCAAGCTCCTGACCTGGCCTAGGGATGCCCCAGCGCATCGGCCCCATGGCCATCTTGTGGACCCCCTGGCCATCAGCTTGGCAAGACTCCCCTCCATATATTCTGTGTGCTGAGCATGTTGCCAGGTTCTGGGGGCCCCTGGCCTCTGGCCCAGTTCCCTCTAACCTCTTTCTCCTGTCCCCGTTGTCACCGACCCATTATGCACTCCTGTTCTGCTCCCTAGCTGGTCAGAGAGAGAGAGAGAGAGAGAGCATTCGAGTGTGGGTGTGTGTTTCTGGTTTTCCTGCTGGGGCTGCCATGCTGGTACTCACCACCAGGAGTCAGGCTGTGCCCACTGTGCTCAGGGAAGCCACCAGAGCAGGGAGGGGACACCCAGGGGTCATTCTGGGTTTCCCCAGCCTCTCCCCCAACAGGCTCCTCAGATTAGGAGCCTCCACATCCACCATGTGAGCTGCTCAGAGGCAGGAGGGGCTCTGAGACCCTCTCAGGGACTCATTCAGCTACCGTGCCCCTCACACTCACCCTGAGCAGGGGTTGTGCTAGGCCTGGGGGTGAGGCTGGAAGGTCCCCCAGGAAGGTCCCTGTCCTCCAGGAGGTCCCAGCCCAGAGGGGGAGATGGACCAAAGCACCAGATCAAATCCAGGTGAAAGGGAGGAGCAGGGGCTGCAGGGACGTGAAGCAGGGTGGAGGGGAGTGGGCAGGAGCCCCTTTCAGGGGTCTCTCAGTCCCCAGGGTGAGCCTGATGCCGGGAGCAGGGTGAGATGAGCAGTCCTACACGTGTCTGCAAGCAGTGTGCTGAGGAGGAGGGCCAAGCTGCAGAGCCTCAGGGGCAGAGAGGATTTGGCCAAGAGGAGCTGAGAGAGAGCTGGACAGAGCTCTGGATGGAGAGGCCAGGGCCAGACCCCAGCCTGGAAGGAAGGGCTCTTGGCTGTCTTTGCCGTGGGGCACACAGGCCTCCCAGGGACCTGCTCACAATCCGAGAGCCAGCATCCCAACTCAGCTCATCTGGGAGCCCGCCCTCCTTGTCCTCCAGAGGCCAGAGCTTCCGTCAGTCCCTGCTCAGGCCCGAATGGGGCAGGCTCCATTTCCAAGAAATTTCGTGGGGTGTTGGCAGGAATTGGTTCAGAATGAGGGTTGCAGGATTTCCCTGCCTGTTATCCTGGACCCTTGGTAGGTTCTCTGGACTGGGGTCTCCCAGGGTGGCTCAACCATCTGGGCTTACTTCTCCAAAGTCCTGGATCAAGGAGAGACACACGGACAGATAGAGAACAGAGACATAGAGACACACACATGCGAGCGCAGTCACACGGGCCATCCAGCCTGTGGGGAGGGATTCCACAGAGATGTGTGAGCAGGATTTGGGAATGCCCGGGAACCACTGTGGGGACAGCCCAGCACATGGGCGCAGACAAGGCCTTGGGACCTCTGCCTAAATCTAATGGGAGCCCCTGGAAGTCTGCATCACCAGGGGACAAGGTCAGAAAGTAAATTGCAACCTTCCCATGGGAGCTGGGACACAAGCAGCAGGGGGGGTGGCTTTGCCTGGACCCCAGAGCATACCCAGACCTCTCAGAGCTGGGTTGCATGCCCCACCCAGCCCACCACTTCCCCTTGCATTGCCAAGTGTGTGCACCAGGCTCCTGTGATAGCAGAGATAGAACGTATGAGGAGGTCCTTCACCTGATGGCATCCCTAGAAGTAGAAGCCTGAAGACCACACTTCACAGATGGAGAGCCTGGGAGGCCCTAAGAGGCACATGGTCTGTCCGGGGTCACAGTCCTGGGCAGGAGCAGGAACCTGGACTGAACCCAGCTGTCTGTCTTCAAATCGAGGACAATGGTTGCACCAAGCCCTCGCGGGGTTTGTGGATGGACTGTGTGGGTGTCACTGTATGTTCGCGTGTTGCATCCCCAATTCAGGAGGCTTCAGGCAGAGGACAGCGCACCCGGCAAATACTTGCCCTCCCTAGAGAGGTCAACTAAGGGCTGCGCGACGCCTCTGGCCACTTGGCAGGAAGGAGCAAAAGGTGACACTGGGAGGCCAGAGCCGGAGACCAAGCTCTACATGCTCTGATTGACCTGTGGAGCCATAGGTCATCTCCCCGTGTGTGTGTGCATGCATGTGTGAGTGTGGGCGTGCATACATGAGTGTGGAAGGAGGGCTTATGTGGGGTGGGGCCTTCCAGAGCAGGAGCAGGTTGATGAGGGGTCAGGTGCACAGTGGGCAGGTCACGTTCAATGTCAAGGCTGGGTGGGTGGGATGGGGTGTGAGGAATGCGAGCTTCTGCCCAGTGTTGATCCCAAGAGCCCTGTAGGCATGGGTCACTGTCCTCGGTGCAGGGCTGTGCACACACAGGTCTGTGTCTGATGTGGGAGCGGCAGGGTGACTGGACAGGAGGACAGTGGGTTCGGCCAAGCGGGAGTGTGATGCTTGCGGGCCAGCTACTGGTCCCTGTCTTTGCAGAAGTCCACAGATGATGAAAGCAGGCTGGCAGAGATGCCCTCCTCCCTGGCACAGGAGTCCTCAGTCCCAGTAAAGCCTTCTACACCTCCCAGGCCTCCAGCAGAAGCTGAGCCTGAGAGAAGGCCGGCGCTGGGTTCCTGTTTGCATGTGGTGATGGGTCAGTGCTGGGCCCCACAGGGAGGAGCCCCAAAAGCTGGTGTGGGGCCGGGAGCAAAGACTGGGCTCAGAGCACCCAGTGGGCGGACTGCAGTCAGGAAGCCACCCCACTGAGGGCTCCTTCCGGGATGTGGCTACTCTGGGAGGCTCGGGCTGGGTCTCGTCTGCGCAAAGGTATATGGAGAGGCAGGCACGCGGGTCACGTTGTCTCCTCTCACAGCCGCTCCATCCGAGGAGCTTGGGCTGGCCCCAATATCAGCAGGAGCTGGGAAGTGAGGGAAGGTGCATGCCGTGACCTCAGCAGGAGACCAGCGGCCAGAAGATAACGAGGAACAGGGCCATGGAGAGCCTGATGTTGCGCAGAAAAAGCTGGTGCCTGTTCTTGCAACAGGCCCTGCCCCTGCCCTGGATCCTGCAGCAGCCATCGCCACTGAATACGACCCAGTTCAAAACCCTGCCCCTGCCCCAGCTCCTGCCACATCCTCTGCCCCTGCCATGGCCACTGACCCTTCCGCTGGTTGCACCCCTGGTACTGCCCCAGACCCAGCCTCTGCCCCTGCTTCAGCCCTTTCCCCTGCCCCAGCCCCTGCAAGGTTGAGTCCCCTGCCACTGCCCCTGCCCCTACCCCTGTGAGGGCCACTGCCCCTCCCCTGCCCATTGCTGTGCCCCTGGTACTGCCCCAGACCTAGCTCCTGTCCCTGATCCTGCCCCTTCATCTGCCCCAAAAAGGACACTGCCCTTATCCCTGTCCCTGCCTGTGCCCCTGATCCTGCCACAGCGTCAGCTCCTCACCTGGATCCTGCACCAGCCATTGACAGGGCAACTGACACAGCTCCAACCCCTTCCACTTCCCCAGCCCCTGCCAGGACCGATTCCCCTTCCCCTGCCCCTGCGAGGGCCACTGCACCTTCCCCAGCCCATGTCTGTGCCCCTGTTCTTGCCCCAAACCCAGCTCCTGTCCCTGATCCTGCCTCTTCCGCTGCCCCTACCTGTGCTCTTGCTCTTGCCACTAACCCAGTTCCTTTCCTGGTTCCAACACCTGCTCCCGCCCTGCCTATGCCCCTGTTCCTGCCCCAGCTCCAGTCCTTGCCTCTACTCTTGCCCTTCCCCCTGCCTCTGCTAGGACCCCTACCCCTTCCCCTGTCCCTGCCTGTGTGCCCTTTCCTGATCCAAATCCAGCCCCTGCCCCTGCTCTTGACCGTTCCCCTGCCCCTATCCATTCCCCTGTCCCTGCCAGGACACTTGCTCCTTCCTCTACATCTGCCAGTGCCCCAGATACTACTCCAGCTCTGATCCTGCTCCTTCCCTTTCCCCTGCCTCTGCCTGTGCCGCTGCTAGTAGCCCTACCTTTTCCCCTGCCTGTGCTCCTCTTCCTGCACCAGATCCATCCCCTGATCATTCCCCAACACCTGCCAGGACTACTGTCCTTTCCCTGGCCCCTGCCTGTTCCCTTGTTCCTGCCCCAGACTCAGTTCCCTCCCTTGATCCTGCCCCTGACCCTTCCCCTTCCTTGCCAGGTCCACTGTTCCTTCCCATGGTCCTCCCTGTGGCCCTGTTCCTGCTCCAGACCCAGTCCTCCCCCTGTTCCTGCCCCTGCTCCTACCCCTTCACCAGCCCCTTCCCCTGCCCCTACAAAGAACTCTGGCCCTTCCCTTGCCCCTATCAGGGCCACTGTCTCTTCCCCTGCTCCAGCCTATTACCCTGTTCCCACCCCAGACCCAGCTCCTGCCTCTGCTTCTGCCCTTTCCTTTGCCCCTACCTTCACTCCTGGTCCTGTCCCTGACCCAGCTCCAACCCTGGGTCCTGCACCAGCCACTTCTGCTGACCCTATACCTCCCCGTGCTCCTGTTCCTGTCCCTGCTCTTGCATCTGGCCATGCTTCTGCCCCAGCCCCTATCCCAACCCCTGCCCCTATGCCTGCTCCTCCTGGGCTCCCAGAGCCACATTTAGAGCCCACCATTCTGCAGGGAGAGCTCCCTGTACAATTACCCACGTCCCATCCCCCAACCCCACTGCCCCACCAGAATATTTCATCTCCTCCCACTGTGTTCTTTCTCTTTGGTACATAGTCACTGTCATAGTAGCTTTCCATATCATGTATGCTGTCTACTATCTATTTTAAATAAAATTCATCCTTTTCAGTTGAACTCGTGCTGAGCACTTAGTCCATCCCTGACACCCTCCCCTCACAGCACAGAACATCACTATGGAACATCTCCTTCCCCAAAGGAGACCCTGAGCCCATGCCCTCCCTGCCCATTTCTCCCCAACCTGGCCCCTCATAACCCCTAAGCTGCTTTCTCCCTCTGCTCCTTCAGCTGTTCTGGAGGTTTCTGTAAGTGGAATCACCCAGTAGGTGCCTTGGTGTCTCTCCACCTATTTTCAAAGGGGACTGGGATTTTTTTCTGTGTTTCTTTGACATAGAATTTCCCTTATGCCACACTGAAACCCCAGATGGATTAGAGATGAGATGGAATCATAGAGGTCCCTTTAGTAGATATGAGCTCAATCTCGGGGCTGAGACCCCTGTTCCTGCTGGGACACCACAGTCTGACCCCAGACAGGACATGGCTGCTAATTCCTGTGGCCTGCCCACACACCATGGGAATGCAGAAAGCTGGAAGACACACAACAGAGGGCAAACACATCACTCTCAACTCAAGGCCAGAGAAAGCTTTCCCCTGCCTCCGGTCCAAACCAGGCTCCAAATCACCGGGTCCCACAGGACAGTGACTAAAAGCATGCAAGTCAAAGGAAGGGGAGATATGCACGGGGGGAGTATGTGTCAGTGATGCGGGAGCTCCAGGGGAAGGACTCTGGCAATGGAAACCCTATGGAGGCAGTGTGGGTCACCCTCAGAACAGCAGGTGTCTGGCCTGGGGACCAGCAGCCCAGGGGAGAATATGAGGACATGGAGGTCCAACGTAGATTCCCCCAGAAAGAAGGGTGACGGGCACCCCAGTCTGGGACAACTATGGGCAGCACCTATCCAAGGGCACAGGGTCACCCATCACCTAGCTGTGCTCATACTTGGACTCTCCCTTGGAAACTCTGGTGTGGTTTTTCACAGATGCATTGTCAGGAGTGCTCAGCACAGCAGTGGTGGGGAGAGCAGGGAAAGGAATAGTGCTAATGCCCGAGGAGATGGACACGACCCTCGGTTCCAGTCCTCATGGGAGAATGTCCTGCAGCTACTGTCCCAGTTTCATCCGGGGCACAGGATCTGGGAAGCCCCTCCTGAGATGCCTTCCTGCCACTGTGCTCCTGGAAACATTCAGAATTGTTTGAGGAGGAGGTGGAGAGGATCCAGGATGACAGAGGGCCCAACAGAAGGAAGGTCGGTACAGGGAGCACAGGTGGATGTGCCCTGAGCCACCATCCGGGATCTGGTCTGTGATGCCCTCGGACCTCACTCCAACTAATGACTCCTGATGGACAGGCAAGACTTCTCTGGTTTCACACCCTCCCTCCCATATTCCTTCAGTCCCTCAGTCATTCACTCTCTCCCTCTCTCCTTCTTCCTCTATACCTTCCTTTTCTTTTCCTCCCTCCCTTCCTTCCTCTCCCCCAACCTGACTCCCCCTTCTCCTCCCTCATCCAGCAGAGGATCTTGGTCCCAGCTGTGAACTGACCACTGGGGCTTCATCAGTGAGCATCCACAACCATGTAGTCCCTGTCCACATGGCTCTCCTGTCCACTGTGGGAGCTGATGGGGACAGACCTCAGGGTAAGCAGTAGGATGGGCACCAGGAATCTGCTCCTGAAAATGGGGACCGATTGCACAAAAAATGGAGAGACCCATGCTTAGCACTTCCTCGAGAAAAATCGAGTCTTGAAAAGGGATGCAAAGTCAGGTTAGCCTCGACTTGATGCACTGTGAGTTCTAATGGCCCACCGGCCCTGATTCCTAGAAGCAACAAAGAGTAGATCATGCAGTGTTGACTGGGGGTTTGCGACACAACTCTTCAGATCCAGTGACAGCATTTCACCCACATCCTGAGGGCCTCCGAGTTTTCCTAAGGACCTCGGAGGTCCTCTGAGCCTTACGTCGTCCTCCTTGGGAAGCCCTGCCCTGTTGTCCTCCATGTCTCCTGCATCTTCTGGGACCTTTCGACAGCCTCTCCGGCCATGGCTGCCCTCGCCAGAACTCCCTGCCCCGTGGCGGGATGACCGTATCTGGCGCTGGACCCCCCACAAGCCCGGTGCATTGTAGAAGGCCTGTGTACTCCCTCTGGGGTCACTTGGAATCTCCCATGCAGTGCCCTGCATCTCCCTGCAATGGGTCTCCTCGGGCAAGCCTATGAGGCCAGCCAGTGCCCATATCACAGGCACGGAAGGTGAGTCCAGAAGGTCCAGATGACCTGCTCCCATTCCCAGCATGTGGAGACTGGGCCGAGGGTGCTCCCCCAGCAGAGGAGGAGCTGCGCCCAGGGAGCCCGAGGGAGGAGGTGACACAGTGAGCCCAAAGGAGGAGAGGGAGCACTGTGGGGGCCTTGAGCTTAGGCCCACTGGGAGACCATGTCCCACCGACACTGGCTCTGTCCCCAGGACTGGGGTCATCAGGGTGTCCAGGCTCCCATGCTGCATGGCTGGCAGCCGCTGGCATCAGAGGAGGCACAGCTGGTGCAGGAGAGAGACCTCCACAGAGAGGAGGGGACAGGTGCTCCCCCAGCAGGAGGTGCAGGAGGGTGGGCGGCAGGGAGGCCTTCATGGACAGCAGGGGCATGCCAGCCTGGGTTCCCCAAATCCAAGGCTGAGACCCTATATAGCATTTGCCACCGTACCCTCTTGTCTCAACTGACAACCACACTGTGTCTGTGCTGTTTGCTGTCTTTGTACTTGACCTTCGATCCTGCCTTGATGGAGCGGCTACCCTGTGGGTACTAAGGTCATAAACAAGGAACAGAAAAGGCTGTTGATATCCACTAAGTCGCTTTGCTGGTGAGAGACCCCGTGTCCACCCAGCCCCAGCTACCCCGGTGATTCAGCCTGGAGTCGTGCCCTGGGTTCTTTGGAAGTAGGAACCCCCAGCACTGTGAATGTGTGCCCCACTCGCCACACCGGGGTCTCCACCCATGGTCCCTCTCTTGCCCTCATATGCAGAGATCAAGGATTAAGATGTTGACAGGACAGCATGGTAGGACACCCAATGTCCACGGTGGATGGGGGCTATGAGAATGGGGTCATTCCCAGCTGCACTCCTGTGAGCCGGGAGCCCGAGGACAGAACTCATTTCCTCTGCACAGGAAGTTCTCAAGTGAGGGCCATTGGTCCTCCAGCCTCTGAGCAGGAAACTGAGGTGCCCAGATCCATCCTGGGATGTAAGTACCAGCCCGGGCTTGTTGGCCCAGTGGGCACAAGGCTCCTCCTTCCCAGATGCCCTCCATTTGGGCTGGTTCACCTTCTCATGAGAAGGGATGTCCAGGCCCCGGTGCCATCTGAAAGGCAGCTGACCTGGGAGGTCCACCTTCCAGCTGCCTAACAGAGGATCAAGCCCCAGACCTGCACACTATTCAAAAATGGAAGGAGAACCAGTTCTTCATTTCAATAGTTTCAAAGGGACTGGCTTCTTCCTGTGGTTAGTGTACTTTGATTTGGGGAAATTTCTGCCTCTCTAAGGTCTTGAAAATATTCACCTCATGTTCTCTGTTGGAGAGATTCTTGAAAATCTCTTTTTTATAAGTAAAACCATCTGGAAGTGACTTTGGTTGGTAGGGCTGCTCTGGGAAAAGGATGGAGCTTCCTCAAAACACTAAAAGTAAAACTCTATGATCCTGATACGGGGTAGACATTTTCAGGAAATGAAGTCAGTTTCTTGAAATAAGGTCTGCACACTCCCACCCACTCTCCAGAGGAGGGGTAGCTGCCCATAGCCATGGGGCCCCTGCGTGGAAAGTAATAAGCAACACTTCCCTTGAGGCAGGTGCCTCCCTGGACAAGGGGCTGTCCCAGGGCTGGAAGGTCTCCACAGCAGCACATTCAATGTCCTGGATACTAGGACGAGACTGAGTACAGCACCAGGCCAGTGAGGAGCAGGACACACTACTCCAAATATGGCACCTTAATAAATGAAATATAGAAGTTGAAAGAACTTTTGCAAAGAGCAGAAGCAGGACGGTCCCTGTGATCCCCAGCCATCAGCCCTTCTTCCCTGAAGCAGGTCATAATCTCCCATGTGGAACTTTCTCTTCATGGACCACAGGGAAGGCACTGTCATCACCAGAGCCAAGGAATGCAGGGCTCCCAAGGCTGTATGCACAAACCTGCTGAAACTCACCCTTATCTCCTAGTTACTCCTTTACCATTTACCAGCCTTAGCCCAAAGCCCAGTGTCTGTCAATTCTTCACATGATCATTGCTTCTTTGTCTAAAAGGTAAACACCTCTCCTTGTCTCCATGGTCATGGGATTGGGGCTCCCACAAATTAATCAAGACACTTTACCTGCTTTTTACCTGTTCACCTTTCTTTATCCATTTCCCGACCCAGAGAGGGGCCTAAGAGGGTGGAGGAAAACATTCCCCTCTCCTGCAGCACTGGTGCAGAGCCAGGTGGGGGACTCAGGAAAACCCACCCCGTCTTCCTGGACTTGGTTAAAACCGACCTCTACACAAGGCAGTGAACAGTTGGGAGAGCCACAAAGAGGCATGCGTGTTGGAGGCCATGGCATGGTTGGAGTCAAGGATCAAGCCAGGCCCTGACTTGTGTCTCTTTCAAAGTCTGGACACCTTGACAAGGTTTAGGACAGGAAAGTTGAGTACACTGAGAAAGGGTCTGTGCTGTGTGGTGCGCTCGCCTACGTGACTTCCCACACACCCACCCTACAGAAGGGAACAATGTGGTCAGGGTCATGAATTCTTAGTTGGTCCTTGTTGTTCTGTACCACCCATAACCCATTCCCTGGCTGATTGTCTTGCTAATGGCTTTAGCTGAAACTACCTGACAAGCACGAGGTTTGCTTGTAGTCAATGTAAACTTGTTATAGAAACTTGCGGTCATCTGACTAGGTACTGATGTATTACTCCTCCTATTCTGGTCTGCCTTATAAATGATTGTAAGATGTGGAATAAATTTGGCACTGTTGGACATCCTCCTCAGTGTCCCTCCTGCCCCCATCTCTTTGTCTCTTAATTTCTTTTCACCATCCTCTTACACTCACGTTTCCCTGGTCGATTTGTCGCGCTGGCCGTGGCACATGCAGAACACGTAGGAGCCTTCTGACCCTCAGGCATGGGATTTGACTCCAGTGACAGGGCCAAGGTGCTACGACGAATATTATAATGGAAGCATCCTGAAATCAGACCTTCCTCACACCAGGCTTCATGAATGCTGCTCCTTGTAGTTGCTACTCTTGACTTAGTGGCTTTTCTGAACTAACTTTGTCACGTCTGTGTTCTCATGTGTGGCCCCTGAGGTCCCTGTGCCATTAACTTTGTGGTCAGCCGGTGGCTGGGCAGATAGGCCACCTGTGTTCCCAATCTATGGGCTACAGACTGGGGGGTCCCCTCAACCCCCCCCAGGTTCAAATGATCTGCAGGAGTGGCTCATATTACTTACTAGATGACCAGTTCATTCAAAGGACAGAACTCATGATCAGGCAGCTGGAAGTGATGAGAGCAGGACAAGGCATGTAGCAGAGGTTAAGAGGCTGCCTGATTTCGGAGTGAAAGAGGACTTTACCCACCTTCACTCTGACCTTCATCTGTACTTCCTAACTGATGACATCCTTCTTTCAGGCTCAGCTGTTAACTCAAGTCAATGACTTGATGGGCACCAAAACAACCCTTCAAGCAATAAACACTGCCTGATGCCAGCAAGATACCACGAGATGGACCCCACGACAATGATTGACCAGAACCTTACTGACCCCTGCATGACCTTTGTCCTAGATTTTCCTCATATAAAAGCCCAGGGGTATTTTCAACACCTTGAAATCATGTCAGTCAGGCTTCCGATGTCTGCTGCACTGAAATAAATTCCTTTCCTGTGTCACCTGCACTCATCTCTCTGCCTTTGGTTCTGGGACACTGTGAATAGTGCAGTGTAGCAAGTCAAACACCAGTTCTTCCCCTCCGCAGGGTTCACTGCTGCTGCTCCTCCCACTGCAGTTCTACTGGGGGCTTAGTGACTTTTCTTAACTAATTTTGTCAAATCTGTATTCCTTGTCCTGTGTGGCCACAGAAGTGTCTGGTCTGTGAACACGGTGGTCTTCTGTCCTTTGGGCGAGATTTCCTTAAACATCTTGAAACCACCCCCTGAAGAAAGCAACTTCCAGCTTGGCAGATGGGGAGGGAGGCTCTAGATGTGTGTCAGGATCCAACTTCGGCAGCAGCCAGGCCATGTAGGACTCTGCCTTGGCCTTCCTTCCTACTTGCAGAGCTGGACAATTGCCTGAGGGGAGATCCTAGGGCCTTCCCATTGAGCCCTGAGCAGGCTCCCAGACCACGCACTCAGTATTCCAGGGGCTCAGGATTAGGTCAGCGCTTCCAGGCTCTTCTTCCCTAAAGCTCCTCATCACTCAGCCTTTCTTTCAGTGATTCTGCTTGTTTTCTATTTGCCCCAACTGTTATCTGTTGCTCTAGGAGCAGAGACTCCCATATGCCTTTTAATGGTTTAGACATCGAATATCCTCCAGCAGCCACCTCACTACTGGGACAGTTTGTGGCAAGCAAGAAGTCAAAGAGGATTCCAAAGGTCCAGTGTTTCTGTCTCCTGAGATGGGGACCCCTATGGGGGAGCAGGTGGTCAGCTGGTGGGAAGAGCGGGCACCTGAGCATGGACAGATGGGGTGGGTGAGGCCCGTGGCCACCAGAGGGGTGTGTCGGCATTGGGATCGAACAGGTCTTTCAATCTGAAGATTGGCTAGGATCATTGAGCCTCTAGGGACAGTGCCTTGGGACCATTTGGGTTGAGGAGAAAGATGAGGGGAGCAGAGAGGATTGAGAAGATTCAGCTTAGATAGGGGAGGGCAAGCTGAGCCAATCCTCTGGGGCACAAGTGGGTCAGGTCCAGGCTAATGGGTACAGGTCTTGAGGCCATTGTGCTACATGGAAATAAATCAGTCCCTAAAAGACCTATACTGCAGGACCCCACTTGAAGGACTGAGTGCCCTCGACTCTTTTAGAGGTAAAAGGAACTGGTGGGTCCCGGGGCCGAAGGGTGGATTGGGGGGTTAGTGTCTCATGGGGAGAGGTTCAGTTTTGATGACAAAGTTGTAGTGATCGATGCAGTTGGCAGGTGCAGAATGGTGAACGTATCTGACACCACTGACTTGGACTCGTCACCAAGCTTAAGTGCATCAGGGGGATGTGTATTTCCTTACAGCAATAAGGAAAGCAGTGAGTCAGGAGGACGGGGTCATCCCAGGTTCCAGGAGGGCCCAGGGGTAACGATACTGTATCTCAGTTCTCACCCTCATGCTCTGGCCCTTGTTGGAGACTGAGCTCACAGTAGGCACTCAGTGATTGCTTGCTAAGATGCAGTGTGGCCAGATGAGGGCACGAGTGCAGACCCACTGGCGGGCACCAAGGTATCCCAACAGGATGCACATTCAGACGTACCCAGTGCCCACGTTTCACAAACACCGGCACAGAAATAGGCATTGAAAAACAAGGCAGGGAGCACCTGGGGGGCTCTGTTGTTGAAGCGTCTGCCTTCAGCTCAGGTCAGGATCCCAGGGTGTCGGGATCGAGTCCTGCATTGAGCTCCCTGAGGAGGGAGCCTGCTTCTCCCACTACTGCCAACCCCCTGCTTATATTCTTTCTCTCTGCCAAATAAAGAAATAAATCTTAAAAAAAATAAAAATATTTGCCCATCACGGACACAGAAAAACGCCTAACATGAAGTTGGAGCCCTTCACAGCCTCGAATGACCCAGAAGTGATCAAAATGGAGTGACCACAAAGAAAGGCCCTTGGGCATCCAGGCAGGTCTCCTCTGCACAGGCGTGGGGGAGTTCTGGATGTGGCTGAGTGGGCAGTGCTCCAGAGTTTCTCCAGAAGGGACAGGGGAGGGAACATGCTCTGACAGCTCTGCCCAGGGCGGTCCCCAGCTGGAAGCAGGTGCAGCCCCTCACGAGTCCTGGATGTCCTGGTGATTATTAGGCACAGCCATGAATCTCAGCTTCTTCATGACCTGGGGCCGACCCAGCCACTGCAGGTCCCACAGGTGCTCCGGGGACAGCACCTTGGTGGGCTTATGTTCCAGCAGGTACCTGTTCACGTAGCTCTCATCGTGCCACACGTCCTCAACCCCAGTGGCCTGATAGACCACCATCACCTGGTGATAGGCAGAGGTCAGCTGGAGAACCTCAACCACCAACCCCCCAAAAAGCCTCCTGTGTAGTAGAAATCACCCTCGTATCTGGGAATGTAGGCCCGGGAATGCGGCCAGTGCTCCTAGGTAAAGGAATCGTGGGCTACCCTGAAGAAACCAGGGTGCAGTTTGCCAAGAGGGGGGACAGGAACTCCATGCCCACCTGGTAGCTGAACTTCATGGCCATGTTCACACACACCAGGTAGTCCACCTCGTAGAGGAAGCACTGCTGCGAGAAGTTCCTGATAATCTCCATGGGCTGCATGGACACATCCTGCCAGCACAGGCTAAGGGATCCTTGAGGTGACCCGTGAGTGCAGCGGGCATGACTACAGGCAAGTGACCTGGCCCCTCGGAGTCTCTGGAAGGTGGGGTGGTGATAGCGTTAACTTTCAGGATTGACACGAAGTGGGGGGCGTGAGAGTCTGGGGGTTGCAGGGCACACAAGTGTGTGGTCCTTCCAGGGGGACACACGTGGCATGGCTACTGGCTGGTCTGTGAGGACATAGTAGGTTGAACCTGTGTCCCACCATGAAGTGCTTCTCTGCCGTCTGCAGGAACATTTCCAGGAAGACCACCTATCTATAGGGACGGGGACAGGACGGGATGGGTCACTGCCATGAGGCTGGTGGCAGGACCCCACAGCTGTTCTAACTAATGTACCACTCTTTTGTTACAGTTTGGAGGTGGGGATATTAGTGGAGGTTCTATTGCATATGAGAAATCTCCATCTCCCCCTCTGCTCTGCTGTGAATCTTAAATTATTCTAAAAACAATTCTTATTAAAAAAAAAGGCATGGGAAAGGTAAATAGCAGAGCAACAACAAATTATAAATGATTTTTTTTTTTGCTGTAAGAAATGACAAAAATTTGTTTATATGTTTAGAACACAATACGCATGGGGTATGAAAATACTGTCAAATTATGATAAGGTGCAAAACATTGACCAGGTAGCCTCAAATGGAAAACACACACACACACACACACACACACACACACACTCTTGCCCAGTTAATTGTTGCCAATGAGGATGCACAGATTTTTAAAATGTCCACACACCGACTGATTTCATGAAACTTAAGTCTTAAAGGAACTGATTTCACAATCAGGGAGACTACATATGTGTGGCCACTTTTGAAATTATTTCTCCATTTCAAACATATTTTGGAAGAAAACCTACTACAAACATTGGCTTGGTATTTGAGCTAGTGCATGGACATGAGTGTGGGAAACAATGTGAGCCAGAGACAAAGAAACATGGGGGGAAGGCAGGGATTTATCTCAAAGCAGGCATGTAGGGGGCAGTTTGTGAAAGGAACATAATGACTGCTTTGCTTTTGATTCCCTGCATTATGTCTGGTAAAATTAAAAGTTCATCACATTTTAGCTCTTTACATTTTCCTACTTTTCTTCGAACTCGCCATATTTCATTCCCATTGAGTCATCTCTACATTCGCCATACAGTTTCAAGTAAAAAAAACAAAAAATCTTCATTTAGGTCCTTGTTATGTTTTAGACCATGTGCTAAACAGTTGACATGCAAGGTTCTGTTAATTTTCATGAACATTTTGCAAAAGCAGTATTATTAAACTAATTTTAGATGGGGAAACTCAAGCTGAATCTGCATGTGAATCTTACCTATCGGATTCAGAGTTCATTTTACCTTAATAATTGGTCTTTGCGAAGGCATTTCCCCCAGGTAGTGTGTTCTTCAGTAGATAAGGCCCAAGAAAAAAGCATTCCATGGTCAAATCAGTATGAGGACCATAGTGTACGTTATCTCCCTCTGGAAGACTCTCAGGGCGCTTAGGATATCAAAGTCCCTGTGAAGTTCTGAAATAAAGAAATCCATTTCATGTTGTTTATCTGAGTACTTCACAAACTTTAGTCACTGTCAAAGAAGTGTGTGTGTGTGCGAGAAACATTTAACATTCCAGGACATACTTTGAGAAACTTTGTCTTAGATTATACAGAAAGCCTTATTAATCTGAACTCAACTCATTTAAAATCCAGAAATATAAAGCTTCTTATAAGCGCTCAAATCTATGTTTGTCACAATGAGGGTCATGACTCACTGGGTCATGAAAGCATAGAAGTCGATTCTGACCAGTACTGGAGGGGGGGACCCAGAAAACAATTAAGATAGAAAATATCAGAATTGTTGCGTGTAGCACGTACTGAATCATGAAATTTTTACTGGGTCACAATGCAAAGTACATTTCTCTCTGTGGTCATGGACCCAAATGTCCAAAGCCACTGTTCTCGTGAAAGTCATATGAATTGCTTGTTGCACCATTTGTGATGAAAAATGACGGAACTTTGTAAAATTTAACACAGAAAGGACTAGTGTAATGCCATGGCTAAAGACAGTATTTGTTATTACTTCAAATCAGAATTTTTAGAGCTGAAATAGCTCATGGGGGAAAACCAAAATAGTTTGGTGGCTTGTCAAGTTCAAACAGACCAAGCTGGGCCTAGAACCCAGGCTTTCTGACTTGTACTTCCATATTCTTTTACTTGTCAGTGTAAATTGATGTAGGTTTTACTCATAGAACATGAGGATTCTTTCTTTTGTTCTTTTTTTTTTTTTTAAGATTTCATTTATTTGTCAGAGAGAGAGAGAGAAAGGCAGAGGAAGATGCAGGCTGCACTTAGCAAGGAGCAATGCAGGACTCACCAGAGGGCCCCGGGATTCTGACCTGAGCCACCCAAGCATCCCAGGGATCATTATTATTATTTTTTTTAATGAATAAGAAAACTGGGTATAAAATTCAGCAGATCACTCCCCGATAGAAAGTCAACGACTGGTTACAAACATGCTGAAGGGAAAAAGTAACTTAGCAGATTTCAGGGTTGGGGTCTAATTACAATTCCACCCCAAACTAACCTCTACCCTGTTGGGGGTCTTTAGGTTATCTGGCCATTCCACTATCTGGTTTCTCGATTGTACATATAAGCGTCCCGTACACATGATTTTGAGAAGACTTAGCAGATCACACACCGGTGACCACAGAATCTTGCTAGGTGTAAGTTAAAGAGGCAACCCTTAAATAATGAACCAAAGATTAAGAAACCTCCAGACTCCGCGCCATTTTTAAAAGAAGAAAAGGAACTATGATTTACCGAAGAATCCCTTTGCAAAATACTATCTTCTACACATTTTATCCTAGGTGGACCTTCTCAAGACTCCAGCTGAAGCTCTGAGGATTAGATCAGAAGTTGTGCCTGATCGCCCCCCTTTCATGGCCTGCTCTGGGGAGGGAGGACCCGAAACTGGTCAGAGGAGGGTGGAAATACTTTCCTTTCCAGCCCTCTGCTCCCAGCCTCTGTCTCCCTCAGGAAGTGACCTGGGCTTGGATTCCTGCAAAGTGTCTTCGCATCTTCAGGGCTCTGGAAACCCAGGTTGGTGTCCTCCCCCCCCAGGAAGCTTCAGCCCCAGGGGGCAGAAGTCATTTGATAACTTCATCTTGGAGGGAGGAAGAGACGCTGAGGCCTGTGTGCTCCAGTGATAAACGGAAGCATCGGGGCGAGTCAAGAACAGACGTGGTATCTTTCCAGAGTAACACAAACGAGGGAAGCGTACCCAAGAACTGGAAGCGGGCAGGGACCACCCCACAAAACGTGGTGGGCGTCTGGGGGGCCCCTCAGGTTCCTGGGGCTCCCTCCGAGGGTCTCTTCCCGGGCTGGAAGGATGCTGGAGGTGGAAGGAGGCGAATGTCCTAAAGTCCAGGGGAGGCCCGTGGACCCTCCCCCTTCCTATAATTAACTCAACGCGGGTCCCGCCAGGAGGGACCCGTGGCTTCCCCGGAGCGCCCCCCTCCCCTAAGCCCGTCTGGCGGGGGCAGGAGAGGACCTCGGGGCGGGGGCCCCCAGCCACCCGAGTCCCCCCCTAAGCGGTTTTAAAGCCCGACCCCCCCCCCCCCCCGGTAGCCCGCGGGATCGTCCGCTCCTCCCCACTCCCCGCCGTCCTCCCGCGCCGGCCGCGCCAGCCGGGGCCATCCCGGAGGGCGCGGTGGGCGCCGCGGCGGGAGGGGCCGCCCGGGGGGCTCCGGCCGCCTTATTAGCGCCGGGCGGTCTCCGGCGCCAGCTGACCGCCGCACGCAGAGCAGCAGGAGCCGCTCCGACCCGCTCCGACCCGCTCCTCCCGCCTCCTCCTCCCTCCGGCTCCTCCCGCCCCCACCTCTGCGCGAGCCGCGGAGTCGCCCTCTGGCTGCCTCTTTGTCCCGCTCCCGCTGCTCCTCTCGCTCGCCACGACTGCCCCTGCGGTGCTCCCGGGCGCCCAAGCATTCTCCGCGCGAACCTCAGGAACCGGTGGTGCTCGAGGAGCCCAGGGAAAGCCGCCGCGGGCAGAGATGGTCGGAAGCCCCCGTCCCTGCCCCTCTCCCGCAGCCCGTGCCCGGCTCGCAGCACCTTCTCGCCCCTGCACACGCGGTTTGGGAGGGCGAGGTGAGAAGGTGACGTGGGAAGGACCGCCGAGCCCAGGGGCCAGTCTCAGAGCTCAAATTTCATTTTCATTGAAGCAAATCAGTTTTTGTTTTGTTTTTTGATTCTGCATTTTCCCTTTTTCTTTCTTCCTTTATCTTTTCTTTTCTTTTTTTTTTTTTTAAGAAACTTATTTTTTTTTGGGGGGGGGGGGGTTGCTCTGGGCATTGGCGTCGCCCAGTAGTTGAAAAGTGAACCCGACTCGTGATGGTTCTGCTGTCACTCTGATAGCAGCCGCCCTGTAGAGGTCAGGACTTCAGCTGATGGACAAGTAAGTGGAAAATAGTAACAACAAAAAACTCAAACCCAACCTTTCTCCGAAAAAGTTCCTCCCCTCTTTCCCCTCCTCTCCTCCCCCGTCCCGCCCTTCCCTGTTATCTCGCGCCTTCAGGAGCGGTGGCCCAGGGCTGGGCGCCGCCTGCGGGGTGTTGTGGGGCGGGGGTGGGATGGCAGGGGTGGGTCGCGACTCCCACGCCGGGAGCCCCGGCTCGTCCCACCTAGCCGCCCCCCCCCCCCCCCCCCGTTGCGGCATTCGTAGCGATTCCCGGCGACAAAGTGCAGCCGATTCGCATCCTCGCCGGGCCGTCTGGGTTTCCCGGTTCCGGAGGGCGGTCTGGGCGCGGGAATGAAGTTGCGGACGCGGCGCCCGGGATCCCCGCGCTGCGGCTGCGGCCGCCCGCGTCGGGCTCGCGGGGCTTCCTCTCCTCCGCCCTGACTCACCGCGTTTTCGGGCAGCGCGAGGCGGGGGTTTCGGGAAGTCCCCGGCCGGGCCGGGGCGATCCAGCAGACACGTGTCCTGGGAGCACCGCGGCCGGGCTGGGGTTTGGCAGTTGGGCGGGGCTGGGGACGCTTCCTGCCCGGCGTTTCCCCGGGCAGAGGCTGGCGGCGCCGCCGCGATCCTCCCCTCCCCTCCGCCCGGCTCCTCCCTCCCCCTCCGCCCGGCTCCTCCCCTCCCCCTGCGCCCGGCTCCTCCCCTCCCCCTCCGCCCGTCTCCTCCCCTCCCCTCCGCCCGGCTCCTCCCCTCCCCCTGCGCATGGCACCTCCCCCCCCCCTCCGCCCGCCTCCTCCCCTCCCCCTCCGCCCGGCTCCTCCCCTCCCCCTCCGCCCGGCTCCTCCTCCTCCAGAGCGAGGGCGAGCGCGGCTCCTCCGCTCGGCGGCCCAGCCCCACGCTTGGGGCTCACGGTGAAGCCCGGCGCTGTCGGGGGAGCCCTCCAGCAGGCTCGGCCGGTCCCCAGCGTCTGTTGTAAATCACATCAGCTCGGGGACGTGGGACCTGGGGCGCAGAATTTCCCTGTGAGGTGCTGTAGCTTCTCCGGTCTGCCCGGTTCCGACCGTAGGTTAAAAAGTAGAAGATCGACCTCCTGGTCGATTCCTGACCTCAAATCGGATCTATCAGGCCCCTTTCAGGTTTCTTTTCTCGCCTATGAATACAGAGGCTTTCTTGGCTAATCCGCACCCAGTATCCGAGTTTTAAGAAAAGAATACTGAATGTCAGTATGTATTTTTGCTGGCTTTATAAATATTAAAATGAAAACGGGGAAACAACTCCCCGTTCCAAACTGTTATTAATTGGCTCATTCTCTTGCCGCAAGAACCTGCAAACCAAGGCGCAGCCTTTAGGCACCAGCCCCCATCTCCGGCATCTCCTGATTAGCTCCTGAAAAGCGTTAATGGTAGGAATAAAACGTACAAGGTGGTAAGATGAAACCCAGGAACTGTTTCTTTTTACTCCCCCTCCTTTACAGGCCGGTAATGAAGAAATGGTGCAAATAGGTAAGCCTTGTTCTCAGATAGCTTTCTTATCTTGGTAGAAAGTAGAGAATGAAGTAAGCTCATTAAAATGTTGTTTCTGAAATTTCTCCCATTGGTGTTAAAAAAAAGTTGTAGTTTAGGAACACCGCTGTTCTTCTCTTCGTCTTTATGGAGGAGAGTCCCAGTTTTCTCAGAGTTAAAGGGATATAAAAATTCCGCCATTGGACTTGTAATGTGTCACTTTTTTACTGTCCCTGGACAAGCCACTGGTAGGTACTTGGAGGATGATGTAGCGTTTGGAAGAAGACATGGAGATAAGTCAAAGCAAATCAACTCGTGTTGCATAAGGACAAGCACATCTGATTAGAATGGGAGGCAAAGTGTAAGAATGCTACAAAGGAGGGGAAAGTGAAAGAAGATGAACATTTTTCTCTTAAAAGTTTTCCAGCTTTGTATTAGCTTTTTGATGACTTCTCTTATTCCGTATGCTTTACAATAACTATCTGCTAAGGTGCAAGATATTGGTATTTTGCAAATAATGTCCAAAACTGCAGGATGTGGGGATTATTCCCATTTTATGGCTGAGAAGACTGAGGCTCAGAGAGGATAAGTGACTTGGATCAGGCCACTCCAAAGTCCACATGATCTTTTTTTTTTTTTTAAGCTATTTATAGTAATATTTGTTCTGAGTTCAGAGACTGAAAGTCATCTGGCCAGAAGCCAAGCTCCATTCAAAGTCTTTTTATACACATTTAACTTGGATTACTTTAAAGATAAATTTTCGTTTTGGCAGAGTATTAGTCTAAATGCTGTATTTGTCAGATGATATTGTAAGGTCACCTTTGAAATGAAAGGTTTTGATTACCACAAGCATGTGTGCGGTGCATGGGGCACCGTGTTAATTGCTTTGTGTGCATTGTGTCATCTACCTCTCACAAGCACACAGGAGGTAGAGACCCGATTGTGCCTGTTACAGATTTGGAGAAAATGAGGCTTGGGAGGTTCTACAGCTTCCAACTAGAGTGCATAGTGGAGAGCTGGGAGGATTCCATACTTGTAAACTAATGGAGGGACCCCAAGATCCAGGCCCAGAGCTGTCCATATGTAGCTGCCTCTCGTCATCTGTCAGTGTGCTCCCTTCCTGTGCAGTGTTTGGCATTGTTTGAACTCTTCTCCACGTTTAGGCCTCCGTAGTAAGGTAGGACAGAGGGGAGGACAGTGACCGAGAACTGCATAAGAGATGCAGTGTCTGTGAAGAGACATTTGTTATTTGTAGCTGATAACATTCAGTCATGAATATATATCTTTCAAAAGAAGGATTTTTAAAAAATCGTCAAGCAAGGAGAAAAGAAAACTATCTTCTTATTTTATTGGTTAAACAGTTGATTACTTAAACATCCCACCTTTTCAATTTGTAAATTAAAAAACTGTGTTAAGAAGGCCCACCTTAGGGGCGCCTGGGTGGCTTTGTTGGTTAAGCGTTCAACTCTTTTTTTTTTAAAGATTTTATTTATTTATTTGACAGACAGAGATCACAAGTAGGCAGAGAGGCAGGCAGAGAGAGAGGAGGGAGCAGGCTCCCTGCTGAGCAGAGAGCCTGATTCGGGGCTTGATCCCAGGACCTTGGGATCATGACCTGAGCTGACGGCAGAGGCTTAACCCACTGAGCCACCCAGGCGCCTCTAAGCGTTCAACTCTTGATCTCAGCTCAGGTCTTGATCTCTGGGTTGTGAGTTTGAGGCCTGCAAAAAAAAAAAAAAAAAAAAAAAAGAAGAAGAAAGATTACCTATTCTTTCAAAGATTATCCATTCTATAAAAGATTACCCATTCTATCAAAGGAATAAAATATGTGATTCGATTAAATTTTCTGATAGCATCATCATGCTCTCCTGTAAGAGGCCCTGAGTTAGACTTTGGTCCAGTACTTTTGTTAATATAAATACTTCAGTTGCATGTTTCTACAGAGAAGGAGGTGGTACAGGTGTGCTTAAATTTGATAGAGGAAGATAGCCAGCAGTGTCGAAGAGGGGATAGCAGGGGACTCTTAGATTGTGTTGCTGGAGATTTTCTTCCTCCCAAGGGTTTCTCTCTTTTATTACTGTCATTTTTATTTACCATTTTCAAGTTGAGTGAAGAGAAGAAATAAAGATAAAAATAGGTTTGACTCATGAGTCTTGTGATAGTGAACATGTAGCTATCATTCGGCTTTGGGAATATAATCATTTATGTAGCTCTTAAAAGGGATTTAAAAATACATTTTAAGAAAGCTGTGTATAGAAATGAGATTTCTTTCCCTTGTCCCTACATGCAAAAGTGTTGTTAACCTGAAAGTTGGGTAAAATGCCCTCTTCTATATATAATTAATTTTTCCCAAGAATTAATTGAAAAGTGGTTTTCTGTAACTGCTTGGAGGTGCTATTTAATTAATGGTATGATTAGGAAAGTAGAATTAATTATTTTTATTGGTCTTCCAATTGGCTAGAGAGGAGTGCATGGTTCTGAATGACTTATATAAAATCTCATGTCTTGGGAAGAGATAACTGTAGATTAGTGACAAACTGCAAATTATTAAGAAGCTGAGTTAAAAAATTAGTTTGCACTGAGGTATACTATGCATGCAGGGTAGTGTGTGTAAGTACACACCTTGCTGTCCATTCAGGAAGGGAACACGCCAGTGTGACTAGCGTCTTGATCGATAAGTACAACTTTTTACACCTTCTTAGCACTATCCCCATATGATGGGTAACCACTCTCCTGACTTCTGACAGGAAAGGTTACTTTTGCCAGTTTTGAAATGTTTTTAATAAATATAGTCACACTATATGTGCTTCAGAAAGCAATAAAAAAATATGTCTAATATGCTGCAGGCCCTAGAGTAGGAAGGCTTTTATTTAGGTAAAGAGAAGGCGGTTGTGATGAGGGCAGGTGAGAATGTATATAGAAATATCACCTATGTAGTGTGTGGATGGGCCTTCTGTTCTTTCCTTCTCTCTATACCGAGTGGAAAAATGCCTTCTTGGTATGTGGGAAAGTATGATTCACCCCAGAGAAAATGGGCAAATAGGCTTTGTACTCTGACCTTCTTCTCTGATGCTTGGTCAACCAAAGATGAACTCCTTACCTCCTACCTGTCTGCACCCGCACATACCTACACTCACACATGTAATACAGACATGCACGTATGTATATAGAGCTATGTGTGTGAGTGTGTATGCATTGTGCATATATGTATAAGTGTGTTTCCTGACACACTTAACATACTTCTGCGGAGTATCAGGGAGCGTTTTCATTCTGACTCAGAGTATGGCCTTGGGAAGTTGCCTAGGGTAATTGTGGGCAGCTGGCTGGCTGGTCCGATTGGGTAAGGAGTCTTGCTCTGTGACACATGTGGCTCAGGAAGTAATCATGGTTCTGTAGAAACTGGAGATGTGTAGAATCTGCAGAAGAATTCTCTGAGCCCTTTGTTTGCTAAGCTGCCACTCGGATACTGCCTGAGGATCATTAGAAGAAGAATCACTGTGAGGCTTCGGTGTTGGGCTGAGTTCCCTCACTTACCTCTTGGAATCAGGGCATATCTGTCTTTCTCTGCCCTATTTTTGTTTGCAGGTCTCAAATTCCATTACTTTTTATTCTTAACAAAATAAAGTCGCTAATCTTGTTCTCTCAAATATCCAGTTTACTGAGAAATATTGTTTCAGCTTTTGCAGGTCTTTATTTGCTTTTCGAGGTTTAGTGTGAGTCACTTCACCAAGTCCTTGGCTTATAGTAGGCGTATCTACTGGTGTAGACCTCATGAGAGCCGACACTTTGTTGTGATGATTGCTGTATCCCCAGTATATAAAACTGGGCTTGGTACCTCGTGGGACCTCAAATATTTGTTATTCAATGCATAGATCAAGTAAGCAGGGTATTAGATTGGGATTCACCTGTGTTCTGTCTTTTCTTAAATGCTCTTGGTCTGTGCCCCTCCCCAGGTTTAATTAGTCCCTAAGAAAATAAGGATGGTGATAATGGCTCTACAATTAATTATTCAGTGTTATCAAGGCACCTCGTGACTTATCTTTTCATTCCACAAAGCTCAGGGAGCTGGTTTATTGGTTTCTTACACTGTTCTGTTTCTCTTCAACAAGATTTGGTAAATTGAACAGAATTACGTGCAGGATACGGAACACCCACTAATTTTGTGCTAATGTCTGCTTGAGATCATTTGCTCTGTTTCAGGCATCAGGGGAATTAAGATAACCTAAGATTAAAATCTCCCTACCCAATTTGCCAGGAGCAATACAGAAAAGTGTGATTTAAAGGGGTTTAAAGGGTTTAAAATTTAGAATTTTAACTACCTATGTAACCATTGTTCTTTCTTGTACCTAAAGATCATGCATTTGACATCATTGATTTAGTTTCCATCCCTCCATTGGGCATCATAATGGCTAATATTAAATGCTTTAAGCTTTGTAGATGAAGATATTATTTAGTGTAACATGTTAATCTATTACTACCAATTTATTATTGCTGTCTAGCTGAAATATTTCTTCCTCGTACATTCATTGTTTTTTCTTGCCATTGTACCAAATCATCATAATGTTGCTCAGAAATGTTAAGAAATCCCCATGGTCACTTCTGCTTCCAGGATGATTTTCTCTAAGCATTCTTTGCTTGTGGGTAGCCAAGCCAGACCACCTTGGAAAGCCATAGGGACAATTCCAAATTGCTTGGTAAAATCATGAATGGTTTCATTATGAAGGATTTGGTTATGCACTTGGACTGGATATATTGACAGTGATGACTCAAATGGAACCCTCATGCCAGAATTTTGGGAACCTTCTCTTTGTGTTGCTCCAAGAGATCAGCTTTTACTCCTGAACTGTGATATGTGTATTCTCAGGAATTGTTGGATTAATTCTTTTTAATTAGTTTTTCTTCTGAATATAGACGTTTTACATGTGCCCATTATAATTGTCTTCTTTAGTTTTTCTGTATTCCCCAGATTTTTGACAATCTTCTTAAGTGCCAAACTGTTACAACTTAGCATATTCTTATTCAGTCACCTTTCAGTACCCAGATTGTGTGGGTTGTTTTTGTTTTGTTTCCTATTTGAGTATAGTTTTCCATAACATCACACAGTCCTTATAGACATAATTTTAATCTCATTATCCTGATAAACCTTAATGTATGTGCTTATTTCCCTAATGACACCTATTTCTCATGACAATGAACGTTGCCCCCAGTGTTGGATATAGATAGCTGCCTGCTTTTCAAATGACGACTTTAGGAGAAGGCCCTAGAAGCTGATTGCTGACACTGATGGCTTTTTTTAAATCATTTTTTAAAATTTATTTTCAGCATAACAGTATTCATTGTTTTTGTACCACATGCAGTGCTCCATGCAATCCGTGCCCTCTCTAATACCCACCACCTGGTTCCCCCAACCTCCCACTCCCCCACCTCTTCAAACCCTTCAAACTGTTTTCCAAAGTCCATAGTTTCTCATTGTTCACCTCCCCTTCCAATTTCCCCCAACTCCCTTCTCCTAAATCCCCTTGTCCTCCATGCTATTTGTTATGCTCCACAAATAAGTGAAACCATATGATAACTGACTTTCTCAGCTTGACTTATTTCACTCAGCATAATCTCTTCCAGTCCCGTCCACGTTGCTACAAAAGTTGGGTATTCATCCTTTCTGATGGAGGCATAATACTCCATAGTGTATATGGACCACATCTTCCTTATCCATTCGTCTGTTGAAGGGCATATTGGTTCTGTCCACAGTTTGGCAACTGTGGCCATTGCTGCTATAAACATTGGGGTACAGATAGCCCTTCTTTTCACTACATCTGTATCTTTGGGGTAAATACCCAGTAGTGCAATGGCAGGGTCATAGGGAAGCTCTATTTTTAATTTCTTGAGGAATCTCCACACTGTTCTCCAAAGAGGCTGCACCAACTAGCATTCCCACCAACAGTGGAAGAGGGTTCCCCTTTCTCCACATCCTCTCCAACACATGTTGTTTCCTGTCTTGCTAATTTTGGCCATTCTAACTGGTGTAAGGTGGTATCTCAATGTGGTTTTGATTGGAATCCCCCTGATGGTTAGTGATAATGAATATGTTTTTATGTGCCTGTTAGTCATTTGTATGTCTTCATTGGAGAATTGTCTATTCATGTCTTTTGCCCATTATTTGACATGATTTTTTGTTTTGTGAGTGCTGAGTTTGAGAAGTTCTTTATAGATCCTGGATATCGGCCTTTTCTAAGTGCTGTCATTTACAAATATCTTCTCCCATTCCATGTGCTGCTCTTTGTTTTGTTGACTGTTTTCTTTGCAGTGCAGAAGCTTTTGATCTTGATGAAGTCCCAAAAATTCAATTTCACTTTTGTTTCCTTTGCTTTGGGAGAAATATCTTGAAAGAAGTTTCTGTGTCTTATATCGAAGAGGTTACTGCCAATGTTCTCCTCTAGGATTCTGATGGATTCCTGCCTCATGTTGAGGTCTTTTATCCATTTCGAGTTTATCATTGTGTATGGTGTAAGAGAATGGTTGAGTTTCATTCTTCTACATATAGCTGCCCAGTTTTCCCAGCACCATTTATTGAAGAGACTGTCTTTTTTCCACTGTATATTTTTTCCTGTTCTGTCGAAGATTAACTGACCATAGAGTTGAGGGTCTATATCTGGGCTCTCTACTCTGTTCCACTGGTCTATGTGTCTGTTTTGTGCCAGTACCATGCTGTCTTGGTGATCACAGCTATGTAGTAAAGCTTGAAATCAGGCAACATGATGCCCCCAGTTTTGCTTTCCTATTTTAACATTTCCTTAGCAATTGGGGTCTCTTCTGATTCCATACAAATTTTAGGATTATTTGCTCCAGCTCTTTGAACAATGCCTGTGGAATTTTAATCGGAATGGCATTGAAAGTATGGATTGCTCTAGGCAGTATATACATTTTAACAATGTTTATTTGTCCAATCCATAAGCATGGAATGCTCTTCCATCTTTTTGTATTTTTTTCTATTTATTTCATGAGTGTTCTGTAGTTCCTCAAGTACAGAATCTTTACCTGTTTGGTTGGGTTTATTCCCAAGTATCTTATGGTTCTTGGTGCTATAGTAAATGGAATCAATTCTCTAATTTCCCTTTATGTATATTCATTGTTAGTGTATAAGAAAGCAATTGATTTCTGTACATTGACTTTGTATCCTGCCACATTAGTGAATTGCTGTATGAGTTCTAGTAGTTTGGGGGTGGAGTCTTTTGGGTTTTCCATATAAAGTATCATGTCATCTGTGAAGAGAGAGAGTTCGACTTCTTCATTGCCAATTTGGATACCTTTTATTTCTCTTTGTTGTCTGATTGCTGTTGCTCGGACTTCTAATACTATGTTGAAAGAGGAGTGGTGAGACTGGGCATTCTCTCCGTGTTCCTGATCTCAACAGGAAGGCTGTGAGTTTTCTCCCACTGAGGATATTTGCTGTGGGTTTTTCATAGATAGACGTTATGAAGTTGGGGAATGTTCCCTCTATCCCTATACTTTGAAGCATTTTAATCAGGAACAGATGCTGGATTTCGTCAAATGCTTTTTCTGCATCAATTGAGAGGACCATGTGCTTCTTCTCTTTTGTCCTATTGGTTTGTTCTATCACATTAATTGATATGTGAACATAGAACCATCCTTGAAACCCAGGGATGAATCCCACCTGGTCATGGTGGATACTCTTTCTCCTGTGCTGTTGGATCCTATATGCTCGGATCTTGTTGAGAAACTTAGCATCCATATTCATCAAGGATATTGGTCTGAAATTCTTCTTTTTGGTGTGGTCTTCACCTGGTTTGGGTATCAGGATAATGCTGGCTTCATAAAAAGAGTCTGGAAGTTTTCCTTCTGCTTCAATTTTTTCAAACAGCTTCAGGAGAATAGGTGTTATTTTTTCCTTGAAAGTTTGGTAGAATTCACCAGGGAATCTGTCAGGTCCTGGGCTCTTGTTGTTTGGGAGGTTTCTGATCACTGCTTCAATTTTATTACTAGATAATGGTCTATTCAGGTTGTCAGTTTCTTCATGGTTCAATTTTGGAAGTTTATAGTTTTTCAGGAATGCATCCATTTCATCTACGTTGCTTAACTTATTGGCATATAACCGTTGATAATAATTTCTGATGATTGTTTCTACTTCCTTGGTGTTGTTAGTTGTGATATTTCCCTTTTCATTCATAATTTTATTAATTTGGTTCTCCTCTCTTTTCTTTGGATTAGTTCGGCCAATGGTTTATTGATCTTACTGGTTCTTTCAAAAAAACAGCTTCTAGTTTCATTGATGCATTCTACTGTATCTCTAGTTTCTATCTCATTGTTCTCTGTTCTAATCTTGATTATTTCCCTTCTTGTGTGTGGAGTTGGCTTAATTTGTTTTTGATTCTCCAGTTCTTTAAGGTGTAGAAACACTTGGTGTGTTCTGGATTTTTCAAATTTTTTGAGGGAGGCTTGGATGGCTATGTATTTCCCCCTTAAGACCACCTTTGCTGTATCCCATAGGTTTTGAGCCAAAGTGTCTTCAATTTCATTTGTTTCTATGAATTTTTAAGTTCTTCTTTGATTTCCTGGTTAATCCAAGCATTCGTTAACAAGGTGGTATTTAGCTTCCAGGTGTTTGAGTTCCTTCAAAACTTTTCCCTGTGGTTGAGCTCCATTTTCAAGGCATTGTCATCTGAGAATATGGAGGGAATAATCTCAGTCTTTTGGTATTAGTTGAGCTCTCATTTGTGACCCAGTATGTGGTCTATTCTGGAGAAGGTTCTATGTGCTCTCAAGAAGAATGAGTACTCTGTTGTTTTAGGGTGGAATGTTCTGTATGTATCTATGAAGTCCATCTGGTCCAATGTGTCACTCAATCTTCTTGTTTCTTTATTGATTTTCTGCTTGGATGATCTATTACTGAGTGTGGTGTGTTAAGATCTCCTACTATTAATGTATTCATATCAATATGATTCTTTACTTGAACAGTTTTGTTGTGTAATTGGCTGCTCCCAAGTTTGAGACATAAATATTTACAATTGTTGGATCTTCTCGGTGGATAGTCCCTTTAAGAATGAGGTAGGGTCCTTCTGTATCTCTGACTACAGTCTTTAGTTTAAAGTCTAATTTATCTGATATGAGCATCACTACCCAGTCTTCTTTTGAGGTCCATTGGCATGAAAGATGCTTCTCCATCCCTTCACTTTCAGTCTGGTTGTATCCTTAGGTTCAAAATGGGTCTCTTGTAGACAACATATGGATGGGTCCTGTTGTTTTACCCAATCTGCAACCCTGTGTCATTTTACGGGTACATTTAGGCCATTCATGTTGAGAGTGATCATTTAGAGATATGTTTTTATTGACATCGTGTTACCTGTGAAGTCTTTGTTTCTATAGATTGTCTCCATATAGTTCTTGTCAATGATATTCTTGGGTTTTTTCCTCTTTTATAGAACCCCCCCCCTTAATATTTCTTGCAGTGTCGACTTGGTGGTCACAATACTCTTTTAAACCCTGCTGGTCTTGGAACCTCTTTATCTCTCCATCCATTTTGAATGTCATTGTTACTGGATAAAGAATTCTTGGCTGCATGTTCTTCTCATTTAGTTCCCTGAATACATCTTGGCAGCCCTTTCTGGCTTGCCAGGTTTCTGTGGATAGGTCTGACATTATTCTGATGGGCTTTCCTCTGTATGTAAGGAATCTCTTTCCCCTTGTTCCTTTTAAGAGCTCCTGTCTAAAATTATGATTCATCATTTTTGCTATGAAGCATTTCGAGGTCTTTCTAGATTCTATCATCTTGGGGGTTGTCCTTTCTCCCTCTAGTACACTAACGCTGCTTCCATTCATCAGATTGGGAAAATTTTCATGGAGGATTTGTTCAACTATATCTTCTAGTCTTTCATTATCCTCCCTGTCGGAGATTCCAATAATTCTCACATTGGAACTTTTCATGGCATTACTTATTTCCCTAATTCTGTTTTCATGGCTACTATGCTGTTAGTTCTAGGCTTCCTCCTGATCCTTTCTCTCTGTTTGTCCTACAGATCTCTAATTCTATCTTCTGCCTCAGTTATTTTAGCTTTCAGAGAATTTAGATTAGATTGAAACCCACTGAGAGCATTGTTAACATCATCCCTGGTGGCTTTCCCTTCTGCTCTAATCAATTCTATTTTTTCACCAAAGGCCTTCTCCACCCTAGCTATTGTCTGGATATTTGTTAGCCTGAATTCCCTTTCCAATATACTGTTTCTGTCCATATCCAATAGCTCTTATGGAGAGGGTCCAGTCTCTGAATTTTTCTTCTGTTGGGCATTCCTCCTTCTAGTCATTTTGGTGAGAGATGGCTGAACCGATGTGTAGCTGATTTATCACCATGGTGCAGGCAAGTTGCACCCTGGGATGCTTCTGAGCAATGAAGAGTCCCCACCAGAAAGAAAGAAAAACAGAGAAAGAGAAAGAGAGAGAGAGAAAAAAAAGGAAGATAAAATAAGAGAGAAGGCCCAACTCGATAGGTCTCCAAAGGTAAGATTTATGAAATATACAAAGAAAAACAGAGAAAAAAAGGACAAAAGTAGATGACAAGAGAGTAAAGAAAGAAAGAAAAGAACCCCATCAAAATGAGCCCCAAGTATAAGATTTGTATATTACCAGAACAAAAGTAAATTCACAGAAACACTGACAGAAGAAATAGATGGGAGAGACATTATAAATTATCAGTGTGTGTGAGGAAGGTTATTTTCATTCTTCTAGGATGTGGCTTTATATCTTTGTTAAATGACTCAACTATTCTGAGATAGGGGATTAAAACTGGTTTACATATAGGGGTAGCATTGACTGGGGAGAGGGGAATACCTTGAAGCTTATCTCTTATGAATATTTAAAAATAAAATAAAATAAAATAAAAAATAGAAAAGCAAAAGGAAAATGCAGGTATATATATCAAAAATGTTTAGGTTAAAAGGTTATTATGGAATTTGATCTACTGAGCATCTCATTGTGATGGTAAATAGGTTAAAAAGTTATATATTTAAAAAAATGAAAAGAACCAGAATAGTGGGAATGAATTAAAAACAAAAGTTGTATCTATGAAGTAGTTGTGGTTTTCTTCTTCTTCTTCTTCCTTTTTTTTTTTTTTTTTTTTTTTTTTTTTTTTTTTTTTTTTTTTT
>NW_022631556.1:37310-54053 GCF_010015895.1 Lontra canadensis
TTTTTTTTTTTTTTTTTTTTTTTTTTTTTTTTTTTTTTTTTTACTGGCTTTCTGTGGAGAGGCCTGATGCATGGTTTCTCAGGGAGTCTTGCTAGAATTGAGTCCTCCTGCCCCCATCAAGGGGCTGGGCTCTGAGGAAACTAGTTTTTCAGGTGTTTGTTCTCTGGAGGTTTTTTGTTTGTTTGTTTGTTTGTTTGTATTTTCTCCCCTTGGCAGCTTTTGGTGGTTCTTTGGAGGTTTCGAGGAAGGCAAACTGCACCCAGACCTCCATCTCAGAGAGAAGCCTCAGTCTCTTCCCCTCTGGGTGCAGCAGAGCACATAAATTCTCCCTCTGCCACTGGGGGTCTCCAATCACAATGTTGGGGGACACAGGAACTATCACTTGTACCCAAAACCATGAGAAATACTAGCCATGGCTGTCTGGGAAGCTCCAGACCACCAGAGAGGTCCCATGCTGAGATAGTGCACTGAGATTTTCACACTGGCCTGGGATGAGGTTGTTCAGACTTTCTGGGTCCTAGAGAGCGGCTGGCTAGTGTCTGCAGGCTCCTCTCTCAGGGGAGGGTATGGAGCACAACTCAGACTCTGGTCCCTCAGCACATGCAGAGGGACGCCGGCTGGCGTCCACAGCAGGTTCCCTCACCTTCATGCACAATGCCACCCATATGCTCTCAGGGGCGCCGGTGGCTCAGGGACCAAGACCTGGCTTCTTTCCTGCACTCTCTGGTTCCCTGCCAGTTGTGGGCATCCTGAGTCTGTGGGTTTAAGTCTCTGTCCCTTATCTGCCCAATTCCACCAATTTCACCTTAAGATTATTTGCTCTTTTTGAGTGCTTTCAACCAGACTCCAAGTTAATGCTGTTCCCCAATCACAGGGTACTATTGTATTGGGTTATTACTATCCAGTGGTTCGCTTCTGGTGGATCCTTCCCCCTTTTATTTATCTTCTGATATCAGTCCGATGTTCTCACTCAGCTTTACCTGTCCACTGGTGTCTTCTGCCCCTATAGAGATCCAGAAGTGTATAATTCTAATCTCAGGCTGATTTCATGGGTGATCAGAGTTCTTTCATCGGTAATCAGCTCACTTTAGGGGACAGGTTGAAACACCACCTCCTACTTCTCCACCATCTTGTCTACTCCCTCTTGACTTATTTTTCTGCTGCTTCATTATCAGTGTATAGAAACGTAATGGATTTTTATAAACTGGTTTTGTGTCCTGTGACTTTCCTTATTTCATTTAGCAGTTCTAGCAATACTTGGGTGGAGTTTTGGGTTTTTTACATAAAGCACTATGTCCTCAGGGAAGAGTGAAATTTTGATGGCTTCCTTGCCTGGTAAGGTGACTTTGCTTTTTATTTCCTTTTCTTATCTGATTTCTGAGCCTAGGACTTCTAGTATTATGTTAAATAACAGAGATAAGAGTAGCCATGTCTGTCTGGTTCCTTACTGTAAAGGAAAACTCAGTTTTTCCCACGCTGAAGATGATATTAGTTGTGAGACTTTTGTATATGACTTTTATGATATTATGTTCCTTCTATACCTACTTTGTTGAGGATTTTTCTAAAGAATAGATGTTTTACTTTGTCAAATGCTTTTTATACATTTATTGAGAAGATCACATGGATCTTATCTTTTATTTTATTAATGTTGTATATCAAAATGGTTAATTTTTTACTATTATACCATCCTTGCAGGCCAGGAATAAATCTCTCTCGATCTTGGCAAATGATTCCCTTAATGTACTATTCAATTAGATTTGCTAATATTTTGTTGAGGATTTCTGCATCCCCATTCATGAGGGATATTGGCCTGTAATTCTCTTTTTCAGTGGGGACTTTGTTTGGTTTTGGAATCAAGGTAGTATTGGCCTCATAGAATGATTTTGGAAAATTTTTTTCTTAAATACCATATATGAGTGAAATTTCATGGTATTTGTCTTTATCTGAATGACTTATTTTCCTTAGCATGATATTTTTAACTCTATCCACATTGTTGCAAATGGCAGGATTTAATTCTTTCATTATGGCTGAGTAATATTTCATTGTATATATATATATATAGATATATATCGATATATAGATATATATCGATATATATCTATATATAGATATATATATACATATATACCACATCTTTATCCATTCATCAATAGGTGAACACTTGGGCTCTTTCTTTAATTTGTCTATTGTGGCTAATGCTGTTATAAGCGCCAGGGTGCATGTCTCTTTTAATTAGTATTTTTGTATTATTTATATAAATACCTTGCAATGAAATTGCTGGATGACAGGGTAGTCTTTTTTTTTTTTTTTTTAATTTTTGGTGAACCTTCATACTGTTTCACAGAATGGTAGCACTGATTTGTATTCCTGCCAAAAATGTAAGGGGATTCCCCTTTCTCCACATTCTCAGCAACACCAGTTGTTGCTTTTGTTGTTGACTTTAACCATTCTGACATGTATGATGTGATATCTCATTGTGATTTCAATTTTTATTTCCTTGATGGTGAGTGTTGTTGACCAACTTTTCACATGGCTGTTGGTCATATGTGTCTTTGGAAAAAAATGTCTGTGCATGCCTTCTGCCAATTTTTAATTAGATTATTGTTTTTTTCAGTGTTGAGTTTTATAAGTTCTTCATATATTTTGGATACTAACTCGATCAGATTTGAAATTTGCAAATATCTTCTTCCTCCTGGTACGTTGTTTTTTTAGTTTTGTTTATGGTTTCCCTCACTGTATGGTAGCTTTTCATTTTGATGAAGTCTCAATCACTATTTATATATTTGTGAATTTTCCAGTTTTCCTCTTAATGTTTTACCCTATATATATGGAGCAAGAAACGGTTATTATCTTACTCTGTTTTCAACATTGTACTGAACATTATAATTAATGAAATCAGAGAGCACACACAAAAACAAAAACAGAAACAAATCATAGGAAATGAAGATGTAATGAGTTACTGACAGACAAAATATGTCCAGAAAAATCTTAAGGACTTTACACAAAACAACTTAAGTTTCTTGTTATGTGAAAAATAATTCATAAAGGAGGAGTCAGGATGTCGGGGAGGTGGCAAGCTGGGGTGGCATCAGGTAGCGGGAAATCAGCTGGATAGCTTGCCAGATCATTCCAAGCACCTGCAGGTCTGGCGGGAGGTAGAGGTGAGGAAGAGCAGCAATTATAGAAACAGAAAATTGACCATTTTCTGAAAGGTAAGACCAGCAGAGAAGTGAATCCAAAGCGATGGGAAGATAGACTGCAGGGGGAAGGGCTGGCTCCTGGCAAGTGGCAGAGCAATGGAGCACATAATCAGAACTTTTAAAAGTCTGCTCCACTGAGGGGAATCACTCCAGAGGCTAAGCTGGGGTGTAGCCCACACAGAAACAGCATGGTGTCAGGTCCTGCGGGGTCACAGAAGGATTGGGGGTGTTTGAGTGTCACAGAGCTCACAGGTATTAGAGCAGGGAAGCCAGCTACAGAGAAGGAGCCAAGGAGTGAGCTCTCAACTCAGGGTTACCTTAAATTGTGATCCGTGACACAAGTCACTGCTCTGTGAGCAGGGACCCCACGGGATCCAGGGGGTCCCCCTTGAGGAACGTGGGGATCTGCCGGGTTTAGAGATTCCGGGAGGGGCTGTATGCAGAGGTGGGGATGCATGGTCACAGGCTGGGTGGGCTCACAGTGCAGCCAGAGGCCAGGGAGGTGGGTGTGATTGAGTGCTTTTCTCCAATGGCACACTGGAGAATGGGGCCCCGAGCTCTTAGCAACTATGGGCCAGAGATTGGGAGGCAACCATTTTCATTCCCATCCTCCCATCCTTCCCATCCTCCAGAACTCTACAGAAAGCTTTCAAGTAACAAAAGCTCCTGAAAGCAAACCCAAGTCTATTACATAGCCTGGCCCCTGGCCCCTGGCAAGGCCAGTGCAATTCAACCTGTGGCAAAGACACTTAAGAATCAGCACAACAGGCCCCTCCCCTGGAAGATCAGCAAGAAATCCAGCCAAGACCAAGTTCACTTACCAAGGAGAACAGAGGAATTCCAGAGGAGGAGAAAGCAAACCATGGAATTCATGGCTTTCTCCCCATGATTCTTTAGTCTTGCAAAGTTAATTAATTTTTTTCTTATTTTATTTTTTCCTTATGCCAATTTTTTAACTTTTACACTTTTCTCTTTTAACATTTTTAACTAGTTTATCTTAACAATAACTTTCATTAAAAAAATCTTTTTGAACCTTCATTATTATAGTCATAATTTATCCTTCATTGTATCTAACTTTATTTTCTGTATACACATAAGGATTTTTCTTCTAAAAAAAATTTGGGTTACGACTTCTTCTAATGGATCAAAATATACCCTAAATCTAGCAAGGGCATTGTTCTAGTATCCAGCCTGAGCAAATTGTCTCCACTTTCCTTTTCTTTAGTCTCCCAACCAACTTATCTTACAAATCTTTTTTTAGAAATTAAAAAAAAATCATCTTTAAGTTATATCCCATTCCTTCATCATGTTTACCCTTATATATGTTTTTCATTCTTTAAAATTTTGGGAGGTAGTTTGTTCTAAGAGACGAAAATACTCCCAAAATTAACTGGGTGACCCTGTAATATTCATCAGTCTAATATATATCTATCTTCTTTTTATAGTTTTTTCTTTTTTTTTCTTTTTTAAATTCATTTTTCTGCACTTCTTTTTACCCCCTTTCTTCCGCTGACAATTTGGGGTCTCTTCTAATTTAGTTAAAGCATATTTTCCTGGGGTCTTTGCCACCCTTTTAGAATTTTATTCACTCCTTAATATATTATTATCTGGATTAAAAAGTCAAGGTGGAAAAACTCACCACAAAAATAAATAAATAAATAAACAAAAAAAAAGGCAGTACAGAAGGCTAGGGACTTAATCAATACAGACATTGGTAATATGTCAGATGTAGAGTTCAGAATCGCCATTCTCAAGTTGCTAGCTGTGCTCAAAAAAGTTATGGAAGATATTAGAGAAACCTTGTCTGGAGAAATAAAAGCCGTTTTTGGAGAAAAAAAAAAAAAAACTAAACTAAAATCTAACCAAGTTGAAATAAAAAAAAACCTATTAATTATGTGTAATAAAAAATGGAGATTCTTACTGCTAGGATAAATGAGGCAGAAGAGAGAATTAATGATGTAGAAAACCAAATGACAGAGAATAAAGAAGCTGAGCAAAGGAGAGAAAAACAACTACTGGACTACGAGGGGTGGATTCAAGAGATAAGTGATACCATTGGAAGTAACAACATGAGAATAATTGGGATTCCAGAAGAAGAAGGAAGAGAGAGGGAAGCAGAAGGTATATTGGGGAGAATTATTGTGAAGAATGTCCCTAATGTGGCAAAGGGAACAAGCATCAAAATCCAGGAGATGCAGAGAATCCCCCTCAAAATCAATAAGAATAAGTCTACACCCCTTCATCTGAGAGTAAAATTTATAAGTCTTACCAACAAAGAGAAAATCCTGAAAGCAGCCCTGGACAAGAAGTATGTAACATACAAAGGTAAAAATATTAGATTGGCAGTGGATTTATCCACAGAGACCTGGCAGGCCAGAAAGAACTGGCATGATATACCCAGAGCACTAAACGAGAAAAACATGCAGCCAAGAATACTATATCCAGCTAGGGTATCATTGAAAATAGAAGGAGAGATAAAAAGCTCCCAGGACAAACAAAAACTAAAAGAATTTGTAAACACCAAACCAGCTCTACAGGAAATATTGAAAGGGGTCCTCTAAGCACAGAGAGAGCCTAAAAATAGTATATCAGAAAGGAACAGAGAAAATATACAGTAACAGTCACCTTAAAGTCAATGCAATGGCACTAAATTCATATCTCTCAATAGTTACAGTGAATGCAAATGGGCTAAATGCCCCAAATCAAAAGACACAGGGTATCAGAATGGATTAAAAAAAATAAAACCCATCAATATGCGGTCTACAAGAAACTCATTTTAGACCCAATGACACCTCCATACTTAAAGTGAGGGGGTGGAAAACAATTTACCATACTAAAAGACATCAAAAGAAAGCTGAGGTGGGAAGCCTTAGATCAATTGGATTTTAAGCCAAAGTGTATAAGAGATGAGGAAGGACACTATATCATACTCAAAAGGTCTGTCCAACAAGATATAACAATTTTAAATATCTATGCCCCTACCATGGGAGCAGCCAAGAATATAAACCACTTAATAACAAAATCAAAGAAACACACCGACAATAATACAATAATAGTAGGGGACTTTAACTCTCCCCTCATTGAAATAGACCATCCAAGCAAAGATCAACAAGGACATAAAGGCCTTAAATGACACACTGGACCAGATGGACATCACAGATATATTCAGAACATTCCATCCTAAAGCAGCAGAATATATATTCTTCTCAGGTGCCCATGGAACATTCTCCAGAATAGATCATATACTGGGTCACAAATCAGGCCTCAACCAGTATGAAAAGATTGGGATCATTCCCTGCATATTTTCAGACCACAATGCTCTGAAACTAGGACTCAGTCACTAGTGGAAATTGGAAAGAATCCAAATAAGTGGAGACTAAAGAGCATCCTTCTAAGGAATGAATGGATCAACAAGGAAATTAAAGAAGAATTGAAAAAAAATCATGGAAACAAATAATAATGAAGACAAAACGATTAAAAATCTGTGGGACACAGCAAAGGCAGTCATGAGAGGAAAATATATAGTGGTACAAGTGTTTCTTAAGAAACAAGAAAGGTCTCAAATACACAACCTAACCCTACACCTAAGGAGTTGGAGAAAGAACAGCAAAGAAAGCCTAAAACCAGCAGGAGAAGAGAAATCATAAAGATCAGAGCAGAAATCAATGAAATAGAAATAACAACAACAAAAAAAAAATAGAACATATCAACAAAACTAGGATCTGGTTATTTGAAAGAATTAATAAGATTGATAAACTCCTGGCCAGACTTATCCAAGAGAAAAGAGAAAGGACCCAAATAAATAAAATAATGAATAAAAGAGGAGAGATCACAACCAACACCAAAGAAATACAACCAATTAGAAGAACATATTATGAGCAACTATACGCCAGCAAATTTGACAATCTGGAAGAAATGGATGCAATCCGAGACACATATAAACTACCACAACTGAACCAGGAAGATAAAACCTGAACAAACCATAACCAGTAGGGAGATTGAAGCAGACATCAAAATCTCCCAACAAACAAGAGCCTGGGGCCATACAGCTTCCCAGGGCAATTCTACCAAACATTTAAAGAAGAACTAAGTATTATTCTCCTGAAACTGCTCCAAAACATAGAAATGGAAGGAAAACTTCCAAACCCATTGTGTGAGGCCAGCATTACCTTGATCCCAAAACCAGACAAGGATCCCATCAAAAAAGAAAATTACAGATCAATTATCTTTGATGAATACAGCTGCAAAAATTCTCACCAAAATACTAACCAATAGGATCAAACAGTCCATTAAAAGGATTATTCACCACGACCAAGTGGGATTTATTCCAGGGCTGCAAGGTTGGTTCAACATCCACAAATCAATCAATGTGATACAACACATTAATAAAAGAAAGAACAAGAACCATATGATACTCTCAATAGATGCTGAAAAAGCATTTGACAAAGTACAGCATCCTTTCCTGACCAAAACTCTTCAAAGTGTAGTGATAGAGGGTATATACCTTAATATCATCAAAGCCATCTATGAAAAACCCACTGCCAATATCCTCAATGGAGAAAAACTGAGAGTTTTTCCGCTAAGGTCAGGAACATGGCAGGGATGTCTATTATCACCACTGCTATTCAACATAGTACTAGAAGTCCTAGCCTCAGCAATCAGACAACCAAAAGAAATTAAAGGCATCCAAATTGGCAAAGATGAAGTCAAATTATCACTCTTTGCAGATGATATGATACTATATGTGGAAAACCCAAAATACTGCACTCCAAATCTGCTAGAACTTGTACAGGAATTCAGTAAAGTGTCAGGATATAAAATAAGTGCACAGAAATCAGTTGCACTTCTTTATGCCAACAACAAGGCAGAAGAGAAATTAAGGAGTCAATTCTATTTACAATTGCACCAAAAACCATAAGATACCTAGGAATAAACCTAACGAAAGAGGCAAAGAATATTTACTCAGAAAACTATAAAGTACTCATGAAAGAAATTGAGGAAGACACAAAGAAATGGAAAAATGTTCCATGCTCGTGGACTGGAAGGACAAATATCGTGAAAACGTCTATGCTACCCTAATGCATCCCTATCAATATCCCATCCATTTTTTTTTCAAAGAAATGGAATAAATAATCCTAAAATGTATATGGAACCAGAAAAGACCTCAAATAGCCTGTGGAATATTATAAAAGAAAGCCAAAGTTGGTGGCATCACAGTTCCAAACTTCAATCTCTATTACAAAGCTGTCATCATCAAGACAGTATGGTACTGGCACAAAAACACACATAGATCATTGGAACAGAATAGAGAGCCCAGAAATAGACCCCAAACTCTACAACCAACTTATCATTGACAAAGCAGGAAAGAATGTCCAGTGGAAAAAAGACAGTCTCTTCAACAAATGGTGTTGGGAAAATTGGACAGCCACATGCAGAAAAATGAAACTGGACCATTTCCTTACACCACACATGAAAATAGACACAAAATGCATGAAGAACCTCAATGTGAGAAAGGAATTCATCAAAATCCTTCAGAAGAATACAGGCAACAACCTCTTCGACCTCAACCTCTGCAACTTCTTCCTAGGAACATTGCCAAAGGCAAGGGAAGCAAGGGCAAAAATGAACTATTGAGACTTCATCAAGATTAAAAGCTTTTGCACAGCAAAGGAAACAGGTAACAGAACCAAAAGACAACTGACCGAAGGGGAGAAGATATTTGCAAATGACATATCAGATAAAGGGCTAGTATCCAAAATCAGTAAAGAACTTATCAAACTCAATACCTAAAGAGCAAAGAATCCAATCAAGAAATGGGCAGAGGACTGCAAAGAAGACATCCAGATGGCCAAGAGACACATGAACAAGTGCTCCACATCACTCAGCATCAGGGAAATAAAAATCAAAACCACAATGAGATACCACCACACACCAGTCAGAATGGCTATAATTAATAAGTCAGGATATGACAGATGCTGTTGAGGATGGGGGGAAAGGGGAACCCTCCTACACTGTTGGTGGGAAGGTAAGCTCGTGCAACCACTATGGAAAACAGCATGGAGGTTCCTCAAAAAGTTGAAAATAGAGCTACCCTACAAACCAGCAATTGCACTACTGGGTATTTACCCTAAAGATACAAATGTAGTGATCAGAAGTGGCACGTGCACCCAAATGTTTATAGCAGCAATGTCCACAATAGCCAAACTATGTAAAGAACCTACATGTCTATCAACAGATGAATGGATAAAAAGATGTGATATATACTATGCAGCATCAAAATAAATGAAATCTTGCCATTTGTGACAACACGGAAGGAACTAGAGGGTATTATGCTTAGTGAAATAAGTCACTTGGAGAAAGACAACTATCATATGATCTCCCTGATATGAGGAAGTTGAGATGCAATGTGGGGGGCTTGCAGAGTAGGAAATGAATAAATGAAACAAGATGGGATCAGGAGGGAGACAAACCATAAGAGACTCTTAATCTCACAAAAAAAGGGGGAAGCGGTTCTGGATAGGGTGGTGGGTTTATGGACATGGGGGAGGGTATGTGCTATGGTGAGTGCTGTGAAGTGTGTAAACCTGGCAATTCACAGACCTGCAGCCCTGGGGCTAATAACACATAATATGCCAATAAAAAAATAAAAAAAAATAATTAAAAATGATTCATAATAAAATTAGAATATTTTCTAGTAGTAAAAACAAACTAGCAACAACAATAAAAATGAGAACTGTTTCATTTATACTATATTATGGGTTTATTTCTATCTTTCGAAATTTCACATTTTAACTTCTAACTACCTGAACATCACAATGTGACTGTATCTGGAAGTAAGGTTTTTAAGAAATAATTAACTTAAAATGAGGACATGTGGATGTCCTAATATAAACTGACTACTGTTTTTTTTTTTTAAGATTTTATGTATTTATTTGAGAGAAAGAAAGTATAGGCCAAGGGGAAGAGTGGTCGGGGGAAGGGCAAAGGGAGAGGATCAAGCCATTTGTTGGGGGTCCTTGCTCAAAGGAGTGCCTGCCTCTATCCCAGGACACAGAGATCATTTTCTGAGTGAAAGGCAGAGGCTTAATTGACTGAGCCATCAGGATGGCCCTGATTCCTGTCCTTAGGAGAAGAGAATAGGACATACAGAGTAAAACAATAGACACTGGTGCACATAGGGATGATCATTTAAAGAGACAGCGACAGTTATGTGACAAGATACAAAATCAATGCACATAAATCAGTTGCTTTCTTATACACTAGCAATGAAAGTATAGAAATTCCATTTACCATTAGAATTCCACTAGCAATTCCATTTACAATAGTACCAAGAACCATAAGATACCTGGGGATAAACCTAACTCAAGAGGTAAAAGATCTGTACCTGAGGAACTATGGGACACTCATGAAAGAAATCGAAGAATATACCAAAAAAAAAAAAAATGAAAAACATTTTATGCCCATGGATCATAAGAATAAACATTGTTGTAAGGTCTATAATGGCCAGAGAAATCTATACTTTCAATGTCATCCTGATCAAATTTCCATCAGCATTTTTCAAAGTGCTGGAACAAAGAATCTTAAAATTTGTATGGAACCGGAAAAGATCCCAAATTGCCAAGAAAATGTAGAAAAAGAAAAACAAATCTGGGATTATCACATTGCCTGAGTTCAAGCTTTATAACAAAGCTATGGTCACCCAGACAGCATGGTACTGGAACAAATACAGACACACAGACCAATGGAACAGAGTAGAGAGTACAGATATGGACCTGCAACTCTATGGTCAAATAATCTCTGACAAAGCAGGGAAAATATTCAGTGGGGAAAAAAAAAGTCTTTTCAATAAATGGTGCTGGGAAAACTGGACAGCTATGTATAGAAGAATAAAACTCGATTATTCTCTCACACCATCTACAAAGATAAACTTGAAATGGATGAAAGGACTCAACATGAGGCAGGACTCTATCAAAACCCTAGAGGAGAATATAGGCAGTAACTTCTTCAACATCAGTCAAAGCACCCTTTTTTAAGACACATCTCCAAAAGCAAAGGAAACAAAAGCAAAAATAAACTTTTGGGACTTCAAGATAAAAAGCTTCTGCACAGCAAAAGAAACAGTCAACAAAACAAAGAGGCAACCCACAGAATGGGGGAAGATATTAGCAAATGACACTACAGACAAATGGGTAATATCCAAGATCTATAAAGAACTCTTCAAACTCAACACTCAAAAAACAGATAATAAAAAGAAAATGTATATTAAAAAAAAAAAAAAAACAAACAAAACAGATAATCATGTCAGAAAATGGGCAGAAAACATGAACAGACACTTCTCCAAAGAAGACATACAAATGGCTATCAGACATATGAAAAAACGTTCATCATCACTAACCATTAGGGAGATTCAAATCAAAACCACATTGAGATACCACCTTACACCAGTTAGAATGGCCAAAATTAGCAAGACAGTAAACAACGTGTGTTGGAGAAGATGTGGAGAAATGGGAACCCTCTTATAATGTTGGTGGGAATGCAAGTTTGTTCAGCTGCTTTGGAAAACAGTGTGGAGATTCTTCAAAGAAACTAAAAATAGAACTACCCTATGACCCTGCAATTGCAATACTGGGTATTTATCCCAAAGATATGGATGCAGTGAAAAGAATGGCCATCTATACCCCAATGTTCATAGCAGCAGTGGCCACAATCACCAAAATATGCAAAGAGCCAAGATGCCCTTCAACAGATGAATGGATAAAGAAAATATGGTACATATACACAATGGAATATTACTTAGTCATCAAAAAGGATGAATACTCAACTTTTGTATCAACATGGGTGGGACTGGAGATTATTTTGAGTGGAATAAGTCAAGCAGAGAAAGTCAATTACCATATGGTTTTACTTGTGGAGCATAAGAAATAACATGGAGAATATTAAGAGAAGGAAAGGAAAAGTGAGTTGGGGGAAATTGGAGAGGGAGACAAAGCATGAGAGACTGTGGACTCTGAGAAACAAACAGATTTTCAGAGCAGAGGAGTGTGGGGGATGTGTGAGCCTGGTGGTGGCTATTAAAGAGGGCATGTATTGCATGGAGCACTGGGTGTGGTGCATAAACAATGAATCTTAGAATACTGAAAAAAATAAAATTAATTTAAGATGTTAAGAAAATAAACTATGCAGTCTATGGCATTTCTATATGGCACCAGTGGCCTACTAATACAGATTTAGACCCGAAAATGCAGTATTTCATGATGAATTTAACAAAATGTTTAATATACTTATGTCTTCAAAGCATAAAATTTACTAATAGAGTTAAGTTTTTTTTTTTTTAATGAAAAACTATACCACCTTCATTGCTCATTGTACTCATGTTGTTAGGATAACAATGTTCTCTAAATTGAGCGAGATTAAATTTCAATCAAAGGTTTTCAAATTGCCCAAATGATTCAAAAGTTAATATAGTGATGGTCCATGTGTGGGATTACTTATGGTATTGCTAAAGGTGTTGATGATATCAGAAAATTATGAGAACAAGGATAAAGATGTAATCCAAATAAAGCAATGGTCAATGATCTGGTGTTGATAAGAGATTCCTAGATAAGAGAAACCAGATGTAGTAAACTTGAAATTGTGTCATCCAGGATATCTAGAGAAACAATAACTTACAGCAAACATTAAACAAATGAATAAATAATTATGCATTTTATAGAAGATTAGGAGAATATTACTGGATCATATTTGGAAAATAGACACCACTTTATCCCCAAAATAAAGAAGCTCCGGTTGAATTTCACTATGATGTTAGCCCTAAGAGGAGACGTGACTCTTACATGCTCATTAGAATGTCACTGACATTTCACAACTGCTAAAGATGTTAGGAAATAAGAATTCTGGGACAGTTTCTATCCTGGTATCTCTATTCATTAGTTAGAATCTGAAGTAAAATTATCTCACTGGAGTCTGGCTTATACCCAGGGATTCTAGAGTAAAGGAAAAATCAATAGGACATTTGGTGGCTCAAGGACTTAAATAAAAACCATATTACTAATCCCAAAGTCAGAATAGTATGTCTCTTAGTGATTCTTACTATTTCAACTTAACTGAAACTATTAGATTCAATTTAAAGACCAGTGTATGCAGACCTAAATGTAAATTGTTACAAACTTGAGAAGCAAATAAATGTATTAGAATTCAATTGTAAAATAATATATAATGAATAATTAAAGGGATGCTGGTTGGCTTATTCTAATGAGATCAAGTGAGATCTCATCTTTTATCTCAGTGGGGAAAATAGAGTAGTGTCAACTCTCAAATCAGAGATGAGAGATGAAGCCAGAGTCGCTAAGGCTTTAGAATCTGAGAAATGAAATTTAGGCACATATGAAAGTCTGACATCCTGGAGAATCCCATGAGCTTTATAAAGGTCCATTTGAACCTGTGTTAAGAGCCTTGCCCTTTATCAGAGAAAGGATCATCAGAGGCATAGGACATTAGGGACCCTTTCTCCTCTTAGAACTTGGAGGCAGAACAAGGAAAACACATACTGGCGTGTTGCATGTCAGAGATGCTCAATCAAAAATCATTGTGAGTTTGATGGGAAGGGGGACACAGCATTATGTTCTTTGGATCATCCATGTCATTGTAAATGGCAAGATTTAATTATCTTTTACAGCCGAATAATATTCCCATCCATGCCATTGTAAATGGCAAGACATCATTCTCTTTTATAGCCAAATAATATTCATATATATATATATATATATATATATATATATATATATATACCTTTAATCAAAATAAAATGTCTAATACCTTTTTATCCTTATGAAATGTGTACTTTGTCATTCATTCAATTTTACATTATTAAGTAATTACCTTTCAAAGCAAAATATGAAATCAAAATATTCAAAGAAAATCATTTTTATAAGTGGTCTTGTTATACAGGGACTACCTTGTCTGAAGTCAATGGGAGTGATCCAAAATTTCTGTTTCCTATTAGATATTTAAAGTGTTTGATAATTGGACGTCTGAATGGCTCAATTGGCTGAGCGCCTGACTCTTGATTTCAGCGCAGGTTGTGATTTCAGAGTGCTGGATCAAACCCTACATCAGACTCCATGCTCAGTGGAGAGTCTGCTGGAGATTCTCTCTCTCTCCATCCACTCTGTTGCTACCCCCACCTGTGCTCCCTCTCTCTCTAAAATAAACAAACATGTAACAAATGAAATTAAAATTATCTGATATTTGTATGCACATATTTTTTACATCAAAATATGACCTTATATCCCTTTAACACAGTAATATTTGGAAATAGGTGGTTGGTTTCAAAGTACTCTTTATTGTAAGATGAAAAAAATAACTTGTTTGGTTTTATACATTTAACTTAATAGAAACAATATTGAAATATAGGAATATTTAATGCTAAATCTTAAAAACTGTTTTATGTTAAATATTAATTATTGTGCCTGATTGAAAAATCAGTAGGAGTGACTTTCACATGTTAAGATAAATATTTGCTTTATTAAAGTTATCTATTTATTTATTAAATTTATTTTATTAAGGTTTATTTAAAAATATGTCCACACATGATACAAAGACAACACTGATCAAACCATATGTATATATCTATTTTGCGCTTCTTAGAATTACAGATTAATAGGAGTTCAGCAAAATGGAACTGGACAGAAAGCATCACACAAAAACCAGAAACTATATAAAGAATCAATAGAAAGTCTTAACCTAACTCTTCCAGGTAGAAAGAAGAAACATCAGAGTAGGCACAAAGGAAACTTAAATGTGGGTCACTGTCACATGGAGAATGAATAATCACTGCTCTTATTCCACTACACACACATTGTATTGACACTGGATTACTCAGATAATCAAGGCACTGAAATTAAAATTATTGCAAGGCTTTCCATAGGTAGAAGAGCCTAAGTAGGATAATGATTATCAATTCCCACTACCTTTAGCTTTCAAGAGAATCTCCATGTCATGGTGTGTAAATCTCATGATTGGGAAGATGAATGATAATGCAGGAGAGATGGGCTCAGGGACAGGGACGTCTCAAAAGTCTGACTGAGAACAGGGAAAGGCTGATGAGAAAGATTCCATGGGCAAAGGAAATGTTCCTACAGGTAGTATTCAATTAGAACCTTGTGTATGAAAGGCGGAGATTCACTTACAGACATTAAGGAAAATTACTGCCTTTTTTTTTTTTTCCTTAAATTAGAGTGTTTACTGAGAAAGCCACACGTATCGTGAGAGGTTGAAAGAGACTGCATGGAACTCTAAAGAAATGTTCACTGTAATTATGCTAAAGTACAATTAAAGGATGATGGGTATCAAGGATGGCACGTGTTGTGATGAACACTGGGTATTAAACACTACTAATGAATCATTGAACATTACATGAAAAACTAATGATGTACCCTATACTGGCTAATTGAATATAATAATTAAAAATAAAATAAAGATAATAACAATATGAGGGACAAAAATATCACCACAGATCTCCCCAGTGGGGTTTGTGAGTGATCAAGAATTGTAAGTTCTGTGTGAGTCTAAAATAAGAGGACACTCCATATTTATCACATCTCTAATATTTGTTTGTTCTTGGTATTAATTAAATCCTTGCTAGTGTTGCATGCTAAAAGTCTGACATATAGTCTAAAATTTTGCTCTTTTCATGAGAAAATGTTACTATTCATTTTAAGCCAATTTGGTAATATTACGAGGGTAGCTTTCTGGTTTTTTTTTTTTTTTTGGTTTTGTTTTGTTTTGTTTTTGTTTTTGTTTTTTTGCTGCTGTTGTTTTGTTTTGTTTTGTTATGTTTGGTTTTGTTTTTTAATTTTATTTTTTATAAACATATTTTTTTTTTCTCCAGGGGTACAGGTCTGTGAATCTCCAGGTTTACACACTTCACAGCACTCACCATAGCACATACCCTACCCAATGTCCATAACCCCACCCCCCCTCCCAACACCCCTCCCCCCAGCAACCCTCAGTTTGTTTTGTGAGATTAAGAGTCACTTATGGTTTGTCTCCCTCCCAATCCCAACTTGTTTCATTTACTATTCTCCTACCCCATTAACCCCCCCATGTTGCATCTCCTCTCCCTCATATCAGGGAGATCATACGATAGTTGTCTCTCTCTGACTGACTTATTTCGCTAAGCATGATACCCTCTAGTTCCATCCACGTCATCGCAAATGGCAAGATTTCATTTCTTTTGATGGCTGCATAGTATTCCATTGTATATATATACCACATCTTCTTTACCCATTCATCTTTTGATGGACATCTAGGTTCTTTCCATAGTTTGGCTATTGTAGACATTGCTGCTATAAACATTCGGGTGCACGTGCCCCTTTGGATCACTACGTTTGTATCTTTAGGGTAAATACCCAGCAGTGCAATTGCTGGGTCATAGGGTAGTTCTATTTTCAACATTTTGAGGAACCTCCATGCTGTTTTCCAGAGTGGTTGCACCAGCTTGCATTCCCACCAACAGTGTAGGAGGGTTCCCCTTTCTCCGCAT